>NW_028270146.1:115383125-115683125 GCF_037043375.1 Chiloscyllium plagiosum
CTACTTCTGTCGACAATGATGACATATATTTTGAAGTCAAAGACTCTGTAACGCCCCCCTGGATTTCCAGAGAACCCGAGAATAAATCCCGCTGGCCCAGGGTTAATAGCTATATTCAGATCTTCCAAAATTGCGAAAACCACCCCTTTGTCAACATCATTCCCACATAATCTTGTAGCCTGTATCTCCGTATTCTGAATGACATTGCCATTTTCCAATGAGAATACTGACGAAAAGTAATAACGAAGTGCTTCCCCATGTCCTCAGATTCGACTAACACTTCCCACTACTATCTTCCATTGGACCAAATATCACTAGAGACATTATACAATATCTTGTCTCGAGACTGTAGATCACACCAGGTTCAGTCTCCAGACTGCACCGTGCCCAGTCTCAAGGCCATATGAGGCCCAGGCTCCAGACTATACCAGGGCCAGTGTCCAAAGCACACCGGGCCAAGTGTCCAGGCCGCAGCAGACCCAGTCTCTGGGACACACTGGGCCAGACTGCAGAACATTCTGGGACCAGTCTCCAAACTGCATCGGGCCCATTGTCTATGCGACACCGGTCCAAGTCGCCAGACCACACTTGGCCCAGTCTCCAGACTGCACGGGGCCCAGTCTTCAAACTGCACCAGAAACAGTCTCCAGACTGTCCGGGGCCCAGTATCCAAACCGCACTTGGACATGTCTCCAGGCATAACTGTTCTTTAAACCTTGAAGCCTTAATTCCCCTCGCGATCCTCTGATCTGGGACTCACTTCCTCCTTTCCCAAATGAGTTACATTAAAAATATAATAGTTTAGAAACAATATACTCTCCATAAAATAGAATATATAAGAAAGAATCGGTGGAGCATAGGTGTTCAAACTGGAACATTCTGACCTGCCACCATCTTTACGACATTCCACTGTCCTGAAGCTGTTTCCTTCTTCAAAGAATACCTTTGAAGACTCAGAGCAGTTTTCTACGATTCCTTGCAACGTTGTCCTTGAGATAGTAACAGAAAGAGACAGACATGCCCTTTGCTGGCCCATATGCTGCCATTGGGGTTGTTTCATGACTCTACAATCTATTCTCACTTTACTTTTGAAGAGTATTTCCAAAAAAACATTCAAAGTTGGAGAAAGCGAACTAAAATTAAACTCAACCTCTCCTAAATTACTTCACTCAGGATGACCTCGATGGAATTTAACAGCTATGGTCTGCATAGATTCTGGTGCTGGACAGATAAATTGTTCAGGTCTATAGATCAATGCACTGCGATGGTCTGCGTAGCTCCCCATGCTGGACAGATATCTTTTTAAATTTATAGATCACTGCAGTGTTGCGGTCTCCCTAGCTCCCAGTGCTGGACAGAGACCAATCAGAAAGTGAGGACTCAGATGCTGGAAAAAGAGTCGAGAGTGTGCTTCTGGGAATGTACAGCAGGCAATTCAGTATCCAAGGAGAAGGAGAATCAACGTTTCTGGCATAATCCCTTCATCAGGAATCTGATCAGGCCTTGTGCCTGAAACTCTGATTCTCTTGCTCTTTGCATGCTGCCTGGCCTGATGTGCATTCCCAGTTGCACACTGTGGACAGATATCTAGTCTGGGTTTATAGGTCAATGCACTGCTGTGTTCTGCATAGGTCCGCGTGCTGGACTGATTTCCATTTCGGGTTCGTAGATCAATGCACTATTGCGGTCTGCATAGCTCCCGGTGCTGGCAAGACATCTAATCAAGATTTGTAGATTTGTGCTCTGCATAGCTCGGTGTACTGGACTGATATTTAGTCTGTGTTTAAAGATCAATGCAATGCAGTGTTTTTCATAGCTCCCAGTGATGAACATACATCTAGTCCGAGTTTAAAGATCGAGGCAATGCTGTGGTCTGCTCAACTCCCCGTGCTGGACAGATGTCTAGTTTAGGTTTATAGAGCAATGCACTGCTGTGGTCTGCAGTTTTCTGCACTCGGCAGATTGCTGGGTTGTACTGAGAAGATCTTGATCGACACAGTGTTGTGTGCTGGAGAGATATATCTCTGATTTAATGCTTCTCTGTTATGGATTGAAAATGTATTGTACCTATCAATTTCAGCTGATCTGGAATGCCTTTCATTCTTATTTTGTGATTGGAGCCTCCGCCTCTCACTCCATTAATGTTGCAGCGTGACTATGTACAGTACATCATTTTGGTGAATACCCACTGTCCTGGCAGCAACCAGAGCTTCTTCATTCAGAAGCAGTCAGCTATTCCCATCGTCTTCAGGTATCTACGTAGCCAGAAATGATAGCCTTCAGAATAAAGGCCATCCACTTGAAACACGGCTCAAAACACATTACGCCTCACCACTCCACAACCCCAACCAACCACTACAAAATATCCCGTGTGTAACGAGAGCTGTGGGGTCACTGCGAACATTAGGGAGCAGACCATCAGAGAGATGGAGCAACACTTCCCATGTCTGAGAAGGTCAGACTGAACGCAACAGGACACACTGTGTCTCTAAGTCCTGTTAGCCCCCTACATTTATTTAACATACAGCCTGTTATTCTTGCTGATAAATATCATAGTTTTCATATACCCACGTTACATTTCAGTTGCCAAGCCACTATCCATTGCTTATTGAATTAGAGATTCTCTACCTCCTCTTGATAAATTAATTTTCTGACTATCTAAGTTAGAATACATCTGTTGCATTTCTCTAAAACCTTGCAAATCGTTGAGATCCCAGTACTGGTCACTGTGTCACTGCAGTCGTTAATTTGTGTTGAATTGATAAAGACACATTTATCCCTAACTTATCCCTTCTCCCGGCTCAATAACCAGTCCTCCCATATTCCTGTGTGGCTGTTTTGAAAGGATGAATGTTTTCTGCAATTTCCAATGGACCAGGAATGAGATATTAAAAGATCAGCTTCAATAGCTGAACAACAGGCTCGAATAGCTGAATAGCCTAATTCTATTCCTGTTTAAAACACGTGATGGGCTGAATAGCCTGCTTCAGTCTAGGTGTAGTTATGAATGTTACTGAACATTTTGGAACCATGGCTGAGCAGTCCACTTCTGATTTTATGATGGAGGGAACGCCATTGATGTTGCAGCTGCTGATAGCCCATGGTGCCTCATGGGGGACCAGTTTCCATTTGCTTGGTCATTTCGAAGTATGTCCTACTTCACAGGAGGGAATGGCATATAACAGAATGGGCAGGATCTTCAATATGAGGCGGATGAGGCATTCCCTCCTCCAGAACTGTGTGCTGGCTGCTCCAACAGATACTGTTAAGGACTGATCCATCTGGAAAAAGGAGTTTGGTTAGAATTTTTCCTTCTTTTTGGTTCCCCCATCACTTGCCCCTGTCTGGTTTTTGTGTATCTGATGTCTCTCCTTGCTCAGTCAGTATTGGACCTGTGGAGACACACTTGGTGATGGCCATGAAGTCCCAGACCCAGAGTATGTTCTGTGTCCTTCTCACCCGCAGTGCTTCCTTTGATTTGTTTTCAAAGTCAAGGGGAACTGAGTTACCACTGAGAGTTGGGGTGGAGGGGGTGCAGAATATATCCATCCTCAAGCGTTTTCCTTGACCACCTTTGACCTGTTAGCATGATATTTCCCGGGTCCTGAAATCAATGTTGGTGAATTTCAGGGTAACCCCTTCCTTAACTGTACCCCAGGGAACCCACATTACTTTTGGGTCTGTCCTGCCGATGGGTCAAGATATATCCAGGGATGGTGACAGTGCTTCATGAAACATTAACCATCAGGCCTGAACCTTTGAGTAGGATGGTGTCAGACTGTTTTCTAACTAGGAATGTAATGCTCGAAAAGCACAACAGGTCAGGCAGCATCCGAGGAGAAGGGGAATCAACTTTTCGAACATCAACCCTTAATCAGGAATGAGCCTTCTCGGCTGGGTGGCTGAGAAACAAATGGAAAGAGGTTGGGGCTAAGGGCAAGGTAGCTGAGAATGTGATAGACAGGTGAAGGTGAGGTAGAAGGTGACAGGTCAGAGAGGAGAGCGGACCAGAAAAAGCGAAATATGAAGAAAAGTTCAAGGATGCGGTGCCGAGTTGGAGGCTTCGGATTGTGATAACGTAGGGGGAGAGGAAATGCGGAAAATAATGAAATCTACATTGACCCTGTTCAGTTGCAATGTCCCACGGCGGATTTGAGGCGTCTTCCTCAAGGTTTCGGCTGGTTATTGTTTCTAGATGAAGAAGCCAGGTCCTGCATGTCGTTGATGGAGTGGGAGGCGGGGTTGAAGTGTTCAACATGGAGCGGTGGTGGTGATTGCTGCGGGTGCCCCAGAGGTGTAGTCTGAAATGATCTGCAAGATGGCGTTCAGTCTCCCGGATATAAAGGAGACCAAATTGAGTGCAAAGGATACTGTAGGTGACATTGGCGGAGGTAAAGATAAATTTCTGTCGGATGCGAAAGGATCCTTTGTGACCGTAGATGGATATGAGGTAGGAGGTGTGGGCGCATATTTTGCAGGTCTTGCGATGGCCGGGGAAAGTGTCGGGAGTGGGATGAGGGCGGGTGGAGGGCGTCAATCTGACGAGGAATTTGCGAAGGGAATGGCCTCTGATCAGGGTAAGGAGGGAACTATATTCCAAGTTGTGGGGTCTGTTTGTAGGTGGTGTAAATGGCAAAGGATGATGCGATGTATGCAGAAGCTGGTGGGGTGGAAAGTGAAGGGTTTCTGTCCTTGTTGCATTGGGAGCACTGGGGTTGGATGCCACTGGTGCAGGAAGTGGATGAGATGCGCTGGACGGCATCATCAAACATGTGTGAAGGTAAATTGTAATCTGTGAAGAAGGAGGCTAACTGGGTTTTGTCTGCGGTGTAATTGGTCCCCCTAGGAGCAGTTGGGACGGAGATAGAGCAATTGTGAATAAGGAATCCCGTTTGTACAAGAGGCAGGGTAGAAGGAGGTGTAGTATCTACGTAGGTCAAACTTGTAGGAAATGTCCTTTGTTAATTGGTCGCCAGAAATGGAGATGACGAGGTCTCGGAAGGGATTCCGTGCCCAAAATGGTCCAGGTGAAATTGAGGTTGGCTAGAATATATTTGTGAAGGTGATGAGCTGTTCAATCTCTTCGTGTGAGCACGAGATAACTCCAATACAGTCACCAATGTAGTGGAGGAAAATATGGGGAATGGTGCCAAAGTAGCTGCAGAAGATTTCCCCAAATATTCTGTACTCAATATTTTATAACGGACATTCCCCGAACATTCTATCCCGGACATTATTTGTGAACGGCCGGACGTCAATGAATTGCACAAATGGTCAGATGCCGAGGGAAAGGATCCCGTTCCAGGGAGAAAGAGACTGCTCCGAAGTCCCTCAGGCAGTGACAGTGTTGAGTACGTTTTCCCTGCGTTTACATTTCTTTACGACACAGGATCCACCACAACTTAGACTGAAAACCAGAAATTTCGAAACTCCTTTTCTCTTCAAGGAACCGGGAATGAATCCTTCGGAACAGCAACGTTTTCACCCTCCGTATTAGGATCTGGAAAGAAGTGACCTGTGCATGCTCTCGTGTGATCAAGTGTGTGGGAATGTTTCAGGAACCATCTGTTCTTATGGACGTGTCTCTGTGTGTTTGGGGAGGGGGGTCTCTTGTGGCTTGTGACATTTTTATCAGTAATTCAGAATTTCCCATTTGTTATTGCAGCTCCAATTATTTCAGTAATAATTCCCTGTGTACAGTGACACATTCGATAATCTCACTGGGTCCTCAGTCAGACTAGGAAATTTGCGTCCAGACTGATGGATAATCTGCTTGTTTTCCTTCCTCACAGTTAATGCACTGACAATCTACGTCCTGCGTGAGAAAGATTGTGGATTGTCTCCATGTGTGAGACGTTACCTGGTGGCTATGGCAGCAGCAGATCTACTGGTCATTACCTTCGAACTGATACTGAGAAGGATTCCTGTTGTATATGCAGAGTTGTTTTATTTTTACACGTCCATCCCCGTGTGTAATATCCACGCCGTCCTGATTTATGCATCCATTCACTCTTCTGTCTGGTTCACCGTCATTTTCACATTTGATCGGTTTGTGGCCATTTGTTGCCAGAAGCTGAAAAGTAAATATTGCAGTGAGAAAACAGCGGTAGTGGTTCTGGGAGCAGTGACTGTGCTGAGCTGTTTAAAGAACATTTCCTGGTATTTTATGCTCACAACTCAGTATGTGATGATAAACCACCACTGGATTTGTTATGCAAAAGATGGTGTTCAATCCTCCCATGTCTGGGTCACAATCCAGTCCATCCACTACACTGTAACCCCGGCTCTTCCATTTCTCCTGATTCTGCTGCTCAATGGGCTCACCACCACACACATTATCGTGACCAGCAGAGCCCGCAGGAGACTCCTAGCTGCCACCAATGTGGACGGTCAGTCCGACACAGAAATGAGAAATCGAATTACGTCCATCATTTTATTGTTTTTGATCTCAGCTAATTTCATCCTGCTGTGGTCAATATTTATGCTGTATTCTATGTGGGCCCGGTTTCAGGACATTGGGAATACCCCTGTATATCTCCATCCTTATCTGCGGGAATTGGACTTCATGCTGCAGCTCCTCAGTTGCTGCACAAACACCGCAATTTATGCAGTGACACAGAATAAGTTCCGACAGCTTCTGAAGAATGCGCTGAAATATCCATTTACCTAAATTCATCACTCAATCCAATTCAGTCGTTAATCAGTCCATCAGGATTTCCTCATATCAGTTCAGAGTTTCAGAGATGAAGCAGTCTGTCTCTATGTTAACAGACTGAGGGTAGCTCTTGTCTGTCCAACGTTACCCCACAGTGGGGTTACAGGGACACATGAGAATGTTTCTCACAACTTAGGGGCCAATGAGCAACAGCAACATCCCACTGACTGTACTCCATCACTTCAATTTGTAATCAACAAATAATGTTCATTAAAAAGCGCCAAGCAGCAGAGTGAATGGTATTGTTGTTTGGTTTTGCTTTGAAGAAGCTGGGCTGGAGAGAGACAGACTCAGCCCCAAGTTCTGGTCCACAGGAAGGGGAGGGAATTAGCCTGAACTCAGCAGGTGCGTTGAAGTCACTCTGTCCTTGCTTTCACCTCTGCTTTCCACCACTCTGACCTGGACTTCTGCACAATTCATCTCTCTGCCTTTTTCCCTCTCCATCCATATCTCCCTCCCATGCTCACACTGTTCCTCTGTGTCTCTCACTCCGTCTTCCATTTACAATCTCTTTCACTTTCCCTCCATTCCCCGCTCTCCTGAGCTCTCTGCGTTCTGCACTCGTTACCTCCCAAACTCCCTCTCTCCAATTCTCTTTACCTCGAATCCTCTCTTTACATTCCGTTGGTGGGGGGAAAGGAAGAGAGGTGTGGATATTCAGGCCAATGCTGGGGAAGGAAAGATGAATGAGGCGTGACAGGCTGTTGCTCACTTAATACCTGGAGCTTGGGACAAACGTCTTTGCTTGGTGAATGTGAGAGCATTAGTTGTAAGAAGGAGGTAATAATGGGGGAGGCACCATCAGCTGTGGCAGGGGCTAAAAGGTGGGTAATGGAGAACAGGCTGCTTCACAGGAAGAGACTCTGTGGAACCCATTGTTGATGCTCACTGATCTGAGTGGAAATGTGATCAAAGGCCAGTTAGAGAGAATGAACGAGGGACGGGTACATGACCAATGCTTAGAGTAGGGAGTGTGCGGGTGAGTGAGCGTAATGGTGAGGGAGAATCCAGGCGGATGAGCGTGACGGTGTGGACTGTGCAGTAGAGTAAGTGTGAGAGTGCTGGAGTGTACAAGGAGTGAACATGATGGTAGGAGACTGAGCGGGGTGATTGAGTGGGACCGTGGTGTAGTGTGCGGGAGACTGAATGCGATGGTGGTGAAGTATTCTGGGGAGTGAACATGAGAGTGTGGACATTTGCGAGGGAGAGAGCGTGATGCGGTATGAGTGCGTGGGGAGGGAGAGTGATGGCGGGAGAGTGTGTGGGGAAGTGAGTATGATGATGATGGTGCATGATGGTGTTGAAATGTGCATACGAGTGAGGGCTATGGTGTTGACGTGGGAAGGGTAGAGCGTGTCACAGTGGAGTAGAGTGTAGGGGAAGTAAATGTGATGCTGAGGGAGTGTGTGGGGGAGTGAGTGTGATGGTGGGGAGTGTGCAGCAGGGTAGGCATTGTGGTAATGAAGTGTACGAGAATTGAGCATATGTTGGGGAACTGCGCGGGGGAGTGAGCATGGTAATGTGGGCATGTGGGAGGAGAGAGAGCGTAACGTTGAGGGGTGAGAGTGGAGGAGGCAGTACGTTGGTCGGTGAGTGCGGGGAGTGAGCGTGACGGTGACAGAGCTTGTGGGGGATTCAGCTTGACAGTGGGGAAGTGTGCAGGAGTGTGAACATGAAGGTTTGGGCGTGTGCGGGGAAGAGAGGGTGACAGTGAAGAAGAGTGTAGAGGGAGTGAGTATGATGGTGAGGGAGTGTGCAGTGAAGTGACGGTGATGGTGCAGTAGTATGCAGGGGAGTGAGTGTGACGATGATGGAGTGTCTGGAGAATGAGTGTGATGGAAGCAAGTTTGCTGGGGAGATGGTATGACAGTGGGAGAGAGAGCTGAGGAATGAGTATGTCAGCGGGGTTATGCGTTGAAGAGTGAGCGGGACGGTGGGAAGGAGTGCAGGGAAATGTGTGTGATGGTAGGACAGTGTGCAGGGTATTGAGCATTACGTTGTGGCGGTGTGTCGGGAAGTGAGCATTCGATGGGGGCGTATGCTTGGTCGTGAGTGTGATTTTGGGAGCGTGTGCAGGGGAGTAAATATGACCATGGCGAATTGTGTGGGGGAGTGAATGTGACTATGGGGAGCATTCAGGGGAGTGCGCATGATGGTGGAGAGTGTGTGAGTGAGTGAAGGTGATGGTGGGCATATGTGTGGGGCGGAGGCTTGTCGGTGGGGCAGTGTGTTGTGGAGCGAGCATGACAATGGGGGAGTGTATGGGGGTGTGAAAATGATGGTGGAGGGATTTGGGGCTGTGAGTTAGATGGTGGGCAAACATGTGGGGAATAATTGCAATGGTAGTGGACTGTGTGAGGGTGTGAGTTTAACAGTGTGGGAGGTTGCAGGAGAGTAAGCATGACGATGTGGGTGTGCAGGTGGAGTGAAAGTGACGTTGGCATATTTGTGCATATGTGCGAGCCTGTCCATGGGGCAGTGTGTAGCAGAGTAAGTGTGACAGTGGGGCAGTGTATGGGTGCATGCATGACATTGGCAGAGAGTACGAGGGACTGAGTGGAATTTTGGGGCAATATGTGAGAGAGTGAGTGTGATGGTCGGGGAGTGTGCGGGTGAGTGAGGATGATGGTGGGTGCGTGTGCAGAGGGGTGAAAGTGAAGGTGGAGAAGTGTGTGGGAGGAGAACATTACAGTGAGGGAGAGGAAAGAGGAATGAGCGTGATGGTTTTGGGAATGTGCAGTGAAGAGACAGTGATGGTGGGGGAGAGTACGTGAGAGTGAGTATACAGTGCGGGAGTGTGTCGGAGTGAGTGTGAAAGTAGGGACGTGTGCAAGGCACTGAAGGTGATTGTGGGTGATTGTGAGCGTGACAGTGGGCAATTTTGCGGGGTGGTGAATGAGAGTGTGCAGTAATATTTGGGAGTGAGTGTAATTTTGGAGTGATTGCAGGAGTGTATGTGACCATGGGACAGAGTGCAGGGAGTGAACATGATGATGATGGAGTAAGCAGGGGAGTGAGTGTGATGTTGATGGAGACTCCTGCTGAGTGAGTGTGACATTGTGGTAGTGTGAGGCAGTGAGCGTGACCATGGGGGAGTGTGTCGGGGAGTAAGCATGACAGTGGAGGAGTGTGCGGGGGAGTAGTGTGATGGTGGGAGCATATGCTAGTGAGTAAGTGTGACAGTGTGGGTGTGCATGGAGAGTGAGCGTGATGATGAAACAGTGTTTGGGAAGTGAGTGTGAGGGTGGCCATACGCATTGGGGAATGAGTGCAATGTTGGCGGAGTTTGATGGAGGGGGAATATATGGGTGAGAGTGATGGTGGGGGAGTGCGCGGGGGAGTAGGCATAACAGTCGGGAAGCAAGAGGGACTGAGTATGATCGTGGGAGATTGTGTGACGGATTAATTCTGACAGTGTTTAGTGTGAGCGGAGTAGTGAGCGTGATGGTGAGCGAGTGTGCAGCAAGTAGGCATGACGGTAGAGGAGTGTGTCAGAGAGTCAGCGTCAGGGTGCGAAGTGTGTGGGGAGTGAACATGAAGGTGAGTGAATGTTTAGGGTAGTGACAGTGGGCCAGTGTGCAACGGCGGGAGTCTCATGGTGGGAGTATTCATGTGGAGGGAGAGTGACGTTGGAGAAGTGTGGGGGGGCGTATGTGTGATGATGCTAAAGTGTGCAGGTGAGTGAGTGTGACGGTGGGGGAGAGTGCAGGAAAGTGAATGTGATGGTGGTGGAGTGTTCGGGGAATGATCGTAAATCAGAGTAGTGTGCAGGGCAGTGAGTGTGATGGTGGGGAAGTGTACATGGCAATGAACGTTCTGTAGTCGTGTGTGTGGGAGGGGAATGAGCGTAAGGGTGGGGCAGTGTGCAGGGGAGTGTGTCTGATTGGGGAGTGAGCATGAGTTTGGGGAAGGATCTGGGACACTGATAATGATAGTGGGTGTGCGTGTGTAGTGGATTGTGTGTGACGGTGGGGGCCATGCAGAGGAGTAGGTGTGATGGTAGGGGTGTGTGCAGGGAGGTGAGAGTGACTGAGTAATGTCTGATGTTGATTGAGCATGATAGCGGCAGTGTGCACGGAGACGTGAGCGTGATGGTGGCAAGTGCGTGGTGGAATGAGAGCAACACTGGGGCAGTGTGCGGCGAATATGAAAATAACAGTGAGAGAGCGTGCAAGGGTGTGACCATGGCATTGTGGTGTATGTGGGGGCAGTGAGAGGGACTGTGGGGGAGTGTGTGGTGAAGGCAGCAGGACGGTTGGACATGAAGTGTGGGAGTGAGCTGAACGGAAGTGGACTGTGCTGGTGACTGAGTGTGATGTTGGGTGAGCGTTCGGGGAAGTGTGCATGATGGTGGGGAAGTGTGCAGACAAGAATGTATGAGGGTGGATGAGTGTGTGCAGGAGTCAGTTGAATGATGCATGAGTTTGTAGTGGTGTGAGTGCAACGGTGAAGGAGTATGCCAGGGAATGGATGCAAAGTAAGTGGTGCATGGGGGGAGGGAGTGTGATGGTAGGAGAGTGCGTGGGGGAGTTTGTGTAATGGCGCAAAGGTGGATAGGGGAGTGACTGTGACGGTGGGTGAGTGTGGTGTTAACGGAGTGTGACATTGGGGCAGTGTGTGGGAGAGTGAGCGTGAGGGTGGGAGAGTGTGTGGTGGACTGAGTGTGACGGTTCAGGAGTGTGGGGGCAAATGAAAATGACATTGCGTGAGACTGCAGGGGAGTGAGTGTGAAGATGGGGATTTTGTGCGAGAATGAGCACGTTGGTGTGGGTGTGTGTGGGGCGGTGAGCATGATGTTAGGGGCGTGTGTGTGGGGGTGCAATGGTAGGGGCGTGTGGGCAAGAGAGCGCTACGGTGGGGTTGTGAGAGTGTGAGGGTGAGGAAGAGTGTGGGGGAATCAGCATGACCGTGGGTCAGTGTGCAGGGTAGCAAGCGTGACAGTGTGGAGAGTGTGGGTGAGTGAGTTTGATAGTGGGTGAGTGTGCAGTGCAGTGACCGTGACGTGGATGTGATTGTGGGGAAGCTAGGTTGATGTTGGGGCGAATGAGGCAGTTGCTCGGGGAGTGTGCAGCACAGCGATGGTGATGGAGACGGACTGTGTAATGGAGTGAGCATTGTGTTGGGGAGTGTGCAGTGAAGTGAGAGTGATGGTCGACGAATGTGCAAAAATATGAGCATAATGCTGGAGGTGTGTGCAGGGAATTGAGCATGACGATGGGGGAGTGTACAGGGGAGTAATCGTGATAGTTGGGAGGGTGTGCCAGAAAGAGAGTATGATGGCGGGACACCACTTGCATGAATGAGAGAAAAGGCTGGGGAGCAAACAGATAAGTGACCTTGATGGTGAGGAATTGTACAGGTGAGTGACTACGACTCTGTGTTCATGTACAGGAGAGTGAGTGTTATGGTGGAGCAGTGTGCAGGGGAATGAGTAAGAATGTAAGAGAGCGTGTAAGGGGATGACTTTAGTGCTAAGCAAGTGTGCAGGAGAGTGAGCGTGAGGTTGGGGAAGTGTGCGGGTGAGTGAGCTTTACAGTGGGGGTTTATGCACGGGAGTGAGCGGCACATTGGTTGATGAACCGTGAGATTGAGGGTGACGTTCGGAGATCATTTGGGGTACTGGTGAGGGAGCACAGTAGTGAGTGTAATAGTGGGGGATTGAGTGAGGAAATGAGTGTGATGGTGCAGGGGCGAGAAGGCGGTTGGATCAGGGTTCTTATAACTGAGTGAGTTTGAGGGGTTCATGGTGACAGTGATGGAGCGAGTGTGAGTTGGCCAGGGTGACAATGTGAGTCTGTGTTGGCAGGATGACTTTGAGGGTTTGACTGGGAGGCAGCCAGGATGGCGCGGCGGACTGGGTGTGATTGGGTTTGTGTGACAGAATGAATGTGTGAGGTCAGGGTGATGGTGACGAAGTGAGTGTGAGGTGGTCAAGGATACAGTGATGGAGTGAATGTGAAGTAGTCGCGTGACAGTGAGGGATGGAGTGTGAAGTGGTCAGGATGAGTGGAATGGAGTGAGTGTTAGGGGTCAGGGTGATGGAGGGAGTCTGATGGCGACAGGGAGAGTGTGACAGACTGAGTGTAAGGAGGTCAGGATGAAAGTGATAGAGTGCACATGAGCCGGTCAGGTTGGCAGTTACAGAATGTGTGTGCGTCTGATGGGGTCAGGGTGATGGAGACAGAGTGAGAGTCAGCGAGTGAGGATGAAAGTGACTGAGTAAGTGTGATCAGTTTAGATGACGATGACAGAGTGAGAGAGAGGCGTTCAGGGTAATGGTAACACAGTGAGACTGAGGGATTCAGGGTGGCAGTGACGGAGTGTGACTGAGGGCGTCAGCATCATGGTGATGGAGTGAGTGTGATGGCGTCAGGGCAATGGTGATTGAGTGAGTGTGAGGTGGTCAGAGTGATGGTGATGGAGAGAGATTGAGGGTGCCAACGTTACTGTGATGGAATGAGACTGAAGGGTTCAGGGTGAACGTGATGGACTCAGTGTGAGGCACTCGGGGTGATGGCTACAGAGTGAGTGTAAGGGGGTTAGGGTGACAGTGATGGAGTGAGAACGAGGGGGTCAGTATTACAGTAATGGAGTGAGTGTGAGTGGCTCAGGTTACACTGATGGAGTGAGCATGAGCGGGTTAGGGTGACAGTAATGTAGTGAGTGTGAGTGGCTCATGTTACAGTGATGGAGTGAGTGTAAGGAGAAATTTGTGCTGGAACGGACTCAGTGTGATTGGGTCAGGGTGACAGTGACAGAGAGGCTATCAGTGTGTGCGTGGACCAGTGAAAGACTGAGTGTAAGGCGGTAAGTATGACGGGGGTGGAGTGATAGTTAGTAGGTCAAGGCAACGGAGTGAGTGTGAGGGGGTCAGGGTTGCACTGATGATGTGAATGTGATCAGATCAGGGTGAGGGCCACAGAGTGAGAGTGAGGCGGGTAAGGGTGATAGTGACAGAGTGTGTTTGAGGGGGTAAGGGTAATGTTGACAGAGTAAGTGTGAGAGGGTCAGGCTGACAACAGCAGAGAAAGTGGAAGGCGATCAGGATGACAGAGTCCGAGGGGTTCAGGGTGACAGAGAGAATGTGATGGGTGATAGTGACGGTTATGGAGTGAGTATGTGAACATTAGGGTGAAAAAGTGAATATCAGGGTTTCAGGGTGATGGTGAAAGAGTGAATGTTGGTGAGTCAGGGAGACAAAGGTTGAGTGAGTGCGAGGGAGTCAGTGTGTCAGTGATGCAGTAAGTGTGAGGGGTCAGTCTGACAGTGATGGAGTGGGTGTGTGGAAATTAGGGTGACAGAGAAGGAGTTATTGTTACAAGGTCTAGGTGACTATGATGGTTTTAGTGTGTGTGTGTCAGGGTGACGGAATGAGTGTGAGGGGGTCATGGTAAAGGGGATGGAGTACATTGAAGGCGTCAGGGTGACAGTAATGCATTGAGTATGAGAGGGTCTTGGTGACAGTGACGGAGTGAGTGTGAGGGGATCCCAGTGACGAAGGCAGAGTGGTTATGAGGAAATCGTGTTGATGCAGTGAATGTGATATGGCAAGGATGACGAAGATGGAGTAAGTGTGATATGGCCAGGATGACGTCAATGGAGTGAGTCTGACGGGTCAGGGTAATAGTTCCAGAGTGAGTGTGTGGGTGGGGGGGGGGGGGGTCAGGGTGACAATGACCAAGTGCCTGTGAGTGGGTCTGAGTGACAGTGACAGAGTGACCGTGAGGTGGCCAGGGTGACATTGACAGAGTGAGTGTGAGGGGTAAGGGTGATAGTTTCGGAATGAGTGTGAGAGTGTTAGGGTGACGATGATGGAGTGAGCGTGAGGTGGACCGGTTGACAGTGATAGAATGAGTGTGTCAGGTTCAGGGTGACTTTGGTGGAGTAAGTGTGAAGTGGTCAGAGTTACAGAGATGGAGTGAGGGTGTGTGAGTAGCCAGAGTGACATCGACACTGTGAGTGTGAGGGTCAGGGTGGTAGTTCCAGAGTGAGTGTGATTGGTTCACGGGGATGGTGAGGGAGAGTGTCTGATAAGGTCAGATTGATAGAGATGCAGTGAGTGTGAGGGATAAAGGGTAATGGCGATGATGTGATTCTGAGGGGGTCAGGGTGACGGTGAGGAAAAGAGTGTGAACGGGTAGGGTGACTGTGCGAGTATGACGCTGGGCAGGGTAGGGATGATGAAGTGATCACCGGGGGGACAGGATGCCAGTGAGGGCGTCAAGGTGACTGACGAAGTGTGAGGGAGCCAGGGTAGAAGTGATGGAGTATATGTGATCATGTCAGGGTGAGGGCGATGGAGTGCGTGTGAGGTGGGTCAGTGTGATGGTGAGCTAGTGACTGTGAGGTAGTCACTCTGACAGCGACAGAATCAGTGTAAATGGTCAGGGTTACAGTAACGGAGTAGTGTGGAAGGGGATCAGGGTGACAGTGATGGAGGGAGTGTGAGCGGTTCAGGGTAATGGTGACTAATTGGGAGGAAGTGGGTCAAGGTTACCTGTGACAAATTGAGTGTGAGGGGGTCAGGGTGACAATGGCGGACTGAGTCTAATGGAGTTAGTGTGACTTGACAAGGTGAGTGTCAGGAAGTTGAGGGTGACAGTGACTGAGTGAATGTGGAGGTATAGTGTGATGGACATTGTGTTAGTGGGAAAGGTCAGGGTGACAGTGAGGGAATGAATGTGATGGGGACACAGTGACAGTGGCTGAGTGTTTATGAGGGGGTCAGGTTGTCTGTGACTGCGTGAGTTTGAGGGGTTCAGAGTGATAGTGACTGTGAGTGTGAGGGGCCTGGGTGACAGTGACGTGGTGTTTATGAGGATGGTCAGTGTGATGGAGTGAGTGAGAGGGCTGCGGTTGCCAGTGACAGAGGAAGTGTGAGGGGTTTAGGGTGATCCTTGGGGATTGAGTGCGAGGGAGTCAGCGTGATACTGACGGATTGATTTTGAGGGTTCAGGGTGATAGGGAGAGTGCGTGCGTGTGACCAATTCAGAATGATGCGGTGAAATTGAGCGATTCAGATTGTCGGTGATGGAGTGAGTGTGATGGGTTCAAGATGACTGTGAATGCAGGAATCTGATGGGGTCACGGTGATGGGGACAGAGTGAGAGCCAGCAAGTGAGTGAGCGTGACAGGAACAGAGTAAGTCTGACAGTGATGGAAATGTGTTGCTGGAAAAGCGCAGCAGGTCAGGCAGCATCTAGGGAACAGGAGAATCGACGTTTCGGGCATTAGCCCTCCTGAAGAAGGGCTAATGCCCGAAACGTCGATTCTCCTGTTCCCTAGATGCTGCCTGACCTGCTGCGCTTTTCCAGCAACACATTTCCATCTCTGATCTCCAACATCAGCAGACCTCACTTTCTCCCCTAAGTCTGACAGTGACCAATGAGAGATGGGCGTTCACGGTGACGGTAACTGAGTGAGTGTAAGGGGGTCAGGGAGTCGGTGATGGAGTGAGTGTGCGGGTGTCAGGCTGGTGGCGAAGAAGTGAGTGTGAGGGTGTCAGAATGACGATGAGAGATTGATTGTGAGGGTGTTAGTGTGACAGTGACAGAGTGAGTGTAAGGGGATCAGTGTGTTGGTGATGGAGTATGTGTATAAGGTGTTAGTGTGACAGTGATGGAGACAGTTTGAGGGTGCCAGCGTTACTGTGATGAAGTGAGATTGAGGGCGTCATTATGACACTGATGGAATGAGAGTGAGGGCTTCAGTGTGATGGTGACAAAATGTGCGTTACAGGGTCAGGGTGATAAGAGCGGAGTGAATGTAAGGGGTTTCAGGGTGACGGAGTGAGTGTGAATTCATGAGGGTGACGGAAAGAATGTGAGGGGGTCCGGGTGACAATGACAGAGTGAGTGTGCGGGGGTCAGAGTGATAGAATGAGTGTGAGGGGGTCAGGGTGAAGGTGTCAGAGTGTGCGTGAGAGGGTCAGGATGACAGTGACATAGTGAGTGTGAGGGTATCAGGGTGACAGAATGTAGTGGCTGTGAGGTTGGGAAGCGGAACAGTTACAGAGAGAGTGTGAGGGTTTCAGGGTGACAGTGGCAAAGTGAGTGTGAGATGTTCAGGTGACAGTGACTGACTATGCGCGAGGAGGTAAGACGATTGCTGAAGGAGTGACTTCGATGGAGTCAGGGTGACGGTGATTGAGTGAGAGGGGGACAGGTTGGCAGGAAGGACTGAATGTGATTGGGTCTGGGTGATAAAGTGAATGTAATGACGTCAGGCTGACAGTGACGGAGTGAGTGTGCAGGGGTCATGGTGACAGAGATGGAGAAGTATGAGGTGGCCCGGGAACAGAGTAAGTTTGAGATGGTCAGGATGGCATTGAGGATTTGAGTGTGGCAGGGTCAGGGTGGCGGGTGCACTGAGTGTAATTAGGTCTGGGTGATAGTGATAGAGTGAGTGTGAGGGGGTCAGGATGAAGGAGTGAGTGCGAGGAGGTCAGGGTGACAGCAAAGGAGTGTGTGTGAGGTGGTCAGGGTGACAGTGAGTGAGTGAATATGACGGGGCAAGGTTGATTGTGTCCGAGTGAGTCTGAGGTATCAGGCTGATGGTGATGGAATGAGTGTGAGGGGATCAGGCAAACGGTGACAGGGTGAATGTCAGGAGTATACGCTGATTGTGACTCAGTTACTGTGAGGGGTCAGAGTGCCTATGACTGTGACTACAGGGTTACTTTGATGGATTGAATGTGATGGGCTCAGCGTGACAGAGACAGAGTGAGCGTGAGAGTGTTTCGGTGACGGTGAGGGCGGGATCAGTGTGACGGTACCAATGTGAGTTTCGGAGTGAGGATGACAGTGACAGAGCGAGGATAGGGGGAACAGCTTGAAGGTGATGGAGTTAGTGCGAGTGGGTCAGGGTGACAGTACCTGAGTGTGTGTGAGGAGGACAGGATGACAGTGATTGAGTGAGTGTGAAGGGGTCAAGGTGCCTGTTACTGAGCTTGAGAGCGTCAAGGTGACAGTGACAGAGTGAGTGTGAGTGTGTTCTAGGTTAAGGTGATGGAGTGAATGTGAGAAGGTAAGGATGACAGTGACGGATGAGTATGAGGAGGTCAGGTTGAGGGGGATGAAGTGAATGTGTCAAGGTGACCCTGACGTAGTGTGTGTGAGATGATCAGAGTGACAGTGACGGAGTGAGTGTGTGGGGACCAGGGTGATAGTGATAGAGTGAGTGTGTGGGGCTGAGGATGAAGGAGTTATTGCGAGGAGGTCAGAGTGACAGCGAAGAAGTGTGTGTGAGAGGGTCAGGTGACAGTGAATGTGTGAATGTGAGGGGGTGAGGTTGATTGTGTCTCAATGAGTGTGAAGGGATCAGGGTGATAGTGATAGAGTGAGTGTGAGGGGGTCAAGATGAAGGAGTTCTTGCGAGGAGGTCAGGGTGACGGCGAAGGAGTGTGTGTGAGAGGGTCAGGATGACTGTGAATGAGTGAATATGAGGGGGTGAAGTTGATTGTATCCCAGTGAGTGTGAGGCATCAGGGTGATAGTGATGGAATGAGTGTGAGGGGATCAGGGAAACAGTGACAGGGTGAATGTGAGGAGTATATGCTGATTGTGACATAGTGAGTGTGGGGTTCAGAGTGCCTATGACTGTGACTACAGGGTTACTTTGATGGACTGAATGTGATGGACTCAGCGTGACAGAGACAGAGTGAGTGTGAGGGTGTTAGGGTGACGGTGAGGGAGTGAGTGTCATGGGATCAGTGTGACGGTACCAATGTGAGTTTCGGAGTGAGTGTGACAGAGAAAAAGCGAGGGTAGGGGGATTAGCTAGAACTTGATGGAGTTAGTGCGAGTGGGTCAGGGTGACAGTACCTGAGTGTGTGTGAGCAGGACAGGATGACAGTGATTGAGTGAGTGTGAAGGTGACAAGCTGCTTGTGACTGAGTTTGAAGGCTTCGGGTTGACAGTGACAAAGTGAGTGTAAGTGTGTTATAGGTTAAGGTGATGGAATGAATGTGAGAAAGTAAGGATGACAGTGACGGATGAGTGTGAGGAGGTCAGGGTGAAGGAGATTGAGTGAGTGTGAGAGTGTCACGGTGACACTGACGGAGTGTGTGTGAGAGATGATCAGAGTGACAGTGACGGAGTGAGTGTGTGGGGCTCAGGATGAAGGAATGATTGCGAGGAGGTCAGGGTGACAGCAAAGGAGTATGTGCGAGGAGGTCAGGGTGTCAGTGAGTGAATGAATATGAGGGAGTGAGGTTGATTGTGTTCGAGTGAGTGTGAGGTATCTGGCTAATGGTGATGGAATGAGTGTGAGGGGATCAGGGTAACGGTGACAGGGTGAATGTGAGGTCGACACGGTGATTATGACTCCGTGAGTGTAAGGGGTCTGGGTGCCTATGATTGTGACGACAGGTTTACTTTGACCGACTGAGTGTTATTGGGCTCAGCATGACAGAGACAGAGGGAATGTGAGGGTGTTAGGGTGACGGTGAGGGAGTGGGTCTGATGGAATCAGTGTGACGGTACCAATGTGAGTTTCGGAGAGAGGGTGACAGTGACAGAGTGAGGGTGGGGAAATAGCGTGATGGTGATGGTGTTAGTGGGAGTGGGTCAGGATGGCAGTACTGAGTGTGTGAGGAGGACAGGATGACAGTGACTGAGTGAGTGTGAAGGGGTCAAGGTGCCTGTGACTGAGTTTGAGAGCGTCAGAGTGACAGTGAAGGAGGTATTCTGACGGTGTCAGAGTAATACTAACGGAGTGAGTGTGAGGGTAAGAATGACAGTGACGGATGAGTGTGAGGAGGTCAGAGTGAGGGGGATGTAGTGATTGTGAAAGTATTATGGTTACCCTGGCAGAGTGTGTGAGAGATGGTCACGGTGACAGTGATGGAGTGAGTGTGAGGGAATCAGGGTGATGGTGATGAAGTGATTGTGAGAGGTTCATATTAAGGCGATGTTGTGAGTGTAAGGAGAAAAGCGCGATGGAAACTATTCAGTGTCATTTGGTCAGGGTGACAGTGAGAGAGTGCATGTCACAGTATGCATGGGCCAGTGACACTGAGTATAAGGCGGTAATTGTGATGGCAGTTGAGTGGTTATTAGTGGGTCAGGGCAACAGAGTGAGTATAGGTAGGAGTGATGGAGTGAATGTGATCAGATCAGGATGAGGGCAATGTCCTGAATGTGAGGGTGTCAGGCTGATGGTAACGGTGACAGATTGCGTGTCAGAGTGTGACAGTGACGGAGTGAGAATAAGGGGGTCTGAGTGTCTGCGATGGAGGGAGTGTGGGGGTGTCAGGTGACATTGTGGGTGTGAGTGTGATTCATTCAGGGTGACGGTGATGGAGTGAGTGTGAGTGGGTCATTGTGATGGTGGCAGAGTGAATGTGAGGGTGCCAAGGTTACGGTGATGGAGTAAGTGTGAGGGTATCATAGATTATAGTAATGGAGTGAATGGACGGAGGTAAGGGTGACAGTGACGGGTGAGTGTGGGGAGATCATGGTGAGGGGCCTGCAGTGAGTGTAAGGGGATCCGGATGACCCTGATGGAGTGAGTGTGCGGGTGTCAGGCTGCTGGTGAAGGAGAGAATGTGAAGGGGTCACAGTGACGATGACAGATGGAGTAGCATGTCGTGAGTGTGACAGTAAAGGAGTGAGTGTAAGGGGGTAGGTGTATCGGTGATGAAGTGTGTGCGTGGAGTCAGGTGACCGTCAGTTTGTGAGTGTGAGGTAGTCAGGATGACAGAGTGAGTGTGAGGGAGTCAGGGTGACGGGTACTAAGTGAGTGCGAGAGAGTCAGGGAAGAAAGTTAATGCCGGTGTCAGGGAGATTGTAACAGAGTGTGTGTTGGAAGGTCAGGGTGACAATGCCAGAGTGAGTGTGAGGGGATCGGGGTGACAGAATGAGTGTGAGGAGGGCAGGTGACGGTAATTGAGTGAGTGTGAGGTGGACAGCATGACAGTTACGGAGGGAGTGTGAGGGTTTCAGAAAGATAGTGAGTGAGTGAATGCGTGGGGTTCAGATTGATAGTGATAGAATAAGTGTGTGAGGGTCAGGGTGATAGTGACAGAGTGAGTGTGAGATGTTCAGGGTGACGGTGACTGACTACGTGCAGGGGGTAAAGTTGTCGCTGATGGAGTGAGATCGAGGGGGTCAGGTTCATTGTGACAGAGTTAGATTGAGGTGGTCAGGATGATTTTGAGGGTTTGAGTGCAAAGGGGTTAAAGGTGTCTGAGCGGACTGAATGCAATTGGGTTTGGATGACAGAGTGAATGTGATGGGGTCAGGGTGACGGGTACAGTGTGAGTAAAGTGGCCAGGGTGACAGACATGGAATGAGTGTGAGATGGTCAGGGGACAGAGTGAGGTTGAGATGGGCAGAATGGCATTGAGGTTTTGAGTGTGAGAGGGTCAGGGTCGCGGGGTGACTGAGTAAGATTGGGTTTGGGTGATGGTGATGCAGAGAGCGTGAAGGATCAGGATGACAGAGTGATTGTGAGGGGGTCAGCGTGACAGTGACGGAGTGGATGTGAGGGTATCAGGATGCCTATGACTGGGATTAGTAAGGGTTATTGTGACGGACTGAGTGTGATGGGGTCAGCGTGACAGAGATGGAGTGAGTGTGAGGGTATTAGGGTGTGGGTCAGGCGGTGATTCTGATGGGGGTCAGTGTGATGGTGACAAAGTGAGTGTCAGGGAGTTATGGGTGAGAGTGATGGATTGAGTATAGGGTAGGTAGTGTGGTTGTGATGGAGTTAGTGTTTGGGAGTCAGGTTGACAGTGAGTGAATAAGTGTGAGGGTGCCAGGTTGATTGTGACTGAGTGAGTGAAAGGGATCTGGGAAACGTTGACGGAGTGAGTGTGGGGGGTACAGAGTGATAGTGACTGAATGAGCGTGAGTGGGTCAGGGTGCTTGTGACTGTGACTAGTCAGGGTTATTCTGACCGACTGAGTTCCTTGAGCAGTTTCGGTTTTTGTTTGAGAGTCCGAGTGTCCACAACCCTTCTCGAGCCATTCAACAATACAGAAGCGCATTTGTGTTTCCTCACTGATTTGGTTTCCGTTTGGCTACATATTATAGACCCTATTAAAAACCAGAAAGTGCACAGCAAAGGAGTCGGATGGATAAGAACAGCGACAATGCTCCATGCGTGGGTACACCCTCTCGGTGAACAGCCAAACGAGAGGACTAATTGCTTCACAGAGGCTGGGGAGTCCCTTGTAGCAGGCCCCTTGCAGGATCTCCTAAAGCAGACTGTTAGTGAATTCAAGCATTTGCCTGTCCTTCGCAAAATGAAAATTGTCTTCAATTGGTTTGAGATTTCCAAACTTAATCCTGGAGCATTCATTGTGAACAATGGGAGCAGTTTGATCTCACACTTTGCAGACACATACATGTCACCGGGAACCAGCTCTCCTAAAAGCGGAACCTTCTCCATTCGAGCCTTTTGAGGAATATTTTTCTGAACTCGGTAAAATCCCGGAACTGTGCGGACAAAAAATAAACAGATTGTGTGAGAACAGCTGTCGCTCTGTTCCTGGGTCGTGGGAGAACAGCAACCTGTCAGTGAAGAGCCGAACGCACTGACTAACATCGCCACAGAGACTGTTGAGCCAATGGCTTCAATGATCCCCGAATGCAAGCTGCAGCCTGCTCCTCCCATATTGACAAACATCTTTAATTAGTATGTCGTTTCCGAAATAAATCCTGGGCAATTCACGGTGAAGACATGGGAATAGGCTGATCCCACCCTTTACAGTCACGTGCATGACACCGGAAATCAGTTATCCTCCTACAGAGATCGCCTCATTTCCAGCCTTTCAGTGTCCTATCTGTTCCCGCATTTTCTAATTGCCCCGGAGCTGAGATGAGATTTGACTTCCTGACGTGCAGGAACAGAATCCTTCAATGTCACAGATCAATTCAAGTCCGGAGTACATCAGAGTCAAAATACCGGCCTCCGAAAGAACAGAAAGATTTCTAAACTGTCTCTGCCCAGCCGGCCAGTTCACCCTTCATTTTCCACTGAATCCGCGCCCCAAGGAATATCTAAAGATTCACAAAGCTCGACGCTGGGATTTCTGTTCTGCTTGCTGAAAGGTTTCCCACTTGACAATTGGCAACATTTTCCCAGAATCTTTTCACAATCCTCTGCTTTGCACCATGTACAGAGATAAATAAAACTTATTTTGTGGAGAGATTCACGACTCTGGAAATGTTTTCTTTGGAGCAAGTTTCCTGTATGTCAAGAAATGAGCAGACCTGAGAACATACCGAGTTGTTGAGACGTTTTTTCTGGAGTTGCAGAGATAACTCATCCAACAAGAAATCATTTAAGATCAACTGTGAGTGAAACATGCTCGGTATTGATGAGAGATTGAATGCATATAACGGATCCATTTTCATGAGCAGAGAGATTAATAATATGGCAATGGTCGAGTGAAAAAAGATTCACTTTTATCGCGCCTTTCAGCTTCACTCCAATCACAGGCACTGAAGCACCTGTGAAGCAGATGTGTCATTGTCAGTAATAATGTGCTCATCAGGACAGTTTGTTCAAACAGAGGTTAAAAAAATCAGAACTGGCACTGGATACAGCAGTGAGATTGTGTTTTACTATAAAAGTTTGTTCTGTTCTAATTTATATCCAGAATAGTGAAGGACCGGAGATCCCAATCCCAGGGGAAGGGGTTACCCACATAAGAAATAAATGAGGAGGATGTTCTCACATTCAGAGGGTAGCAAGTATGTAGAAACATTTACAGCAAAGGCCTTTCAAGACTGGGTATATTCAAGGCTTCAATTATCTCTCTGTTAATAGCATGGAGAAAGGGACAGTGTGAAATGTGTCCAAATTTGCTGACAATACACACGCTTCGGAGAGCATGTTATGATGAGATCGTGGCAATATGAATAGGCATATAAATAGATTGGGTGAGTGGGCAAAAACTTGTCAGATGCAGTTACATGTCCGGATTATGAGGTCATGCACGTTGGACGGAAGATTCAAAAGACAGATTACCATTAAAATCGAGAGAAAGTAGAAGAAACGTGCGACACAGTGGAGTCTTATACACGGCACAAACAAAGTTTAGTATCATTTTATTTCCATGACAAAAAGAATGGCTCCCTTTACGATTGCTAACAATGAAAGAGATGATTTCCCAGGAAAGAAAAAAATAACTGAAACTAATAGCCGAATCGAAAATTTAGAAAAGACTTGGATCGTTCCAATGGACGACGTTGATGTTTATGGTTCTCTAACATTTGTTTACAATGGGGCTGGGAGTTGGAATTAGGGGAGCTGTGGAGTGGAAGTCAGATTACCCATGAATACTCTCATGCTTCATCTGTCTTCGTCATTTTGTACGTTTTATTTCGCATTTTGGTTCCTGTGAGTGCCCTTGTAAACTGTACCCGCTGGTGACTTATTTCCCTGGTTGTTCTTCATCACGACCCGAAAGAAATCAACATTCGTTTCTCCTGAATCTCGGTAATCTCTGATCACATGTCACCAGCACCTCGACATTTTCCACGTCGGTCTGCCTTCTTGAAATATTAATTGATCCGTCACTGTGTTACTGTTGCACAAATCAAGAACAAATCAAACCGCACCAATAGCATCTAAGATGTAAACGCAGATAACTGCAGCCGCTCCCCAGACTACTGCAAACTGTGCGATCACAGAAGCACACATTGTACAGCCAGGAAACTCAAAACAACAGAAACACTCTTTTGGTCTGCGGACCTGGTTATGTTTCTCAATCAGCAATCGAATTTTACATTGGTAATATCAACAGTTCCCTCACACAAGGAACTAACTAATGTTGCAGACGGAGGATAAAGTGTGGACTGTAGATACTGGAGATCAGAGTCAAGAGTGCGGTGCTGGAAAACACAGCAGATCAGGCAGCAACTGAGGAGTAGCAGAATCGACGTTTTGGCCGAATATCTGATGAAGTATTCATGTCAGAAACATCCATTCTCCTGCTTCTTGGATGCTGCCTAACATGCTGTACTTTTTCAGCAACACATTCTCCATTGCTGCAGACTGTCACACAATCCGAGATTCCAGCCACGGAATCAGCGACACTCAGTGTCATGGGTCAACCTACTGGGGACACCTGGCAGTGGTGTTTCATGTCAAGTTGATCTTCAAGAATGCGTATCGTGAGTTGTCTGTCCTGTATAATGTTTCCTGCAGTCACGACATGCAATATTTTTTTTCCAAATTTGTCTTGCCTATGATGGGTATTTGGTCCATTTTTTGGTGAGTTGTTGTCAAATATGTCTTTCGGTTTATGCTGTCTCATAACTCCGAGTGGTCAGAGGAGGTTTGGTAACCTCAGTTGTCACGTGAGATGCCAGTGTTCATTTTCCCGCTGGGGCGGCTCTGACTGTTTCAGGGTTTCAAGGTTTGTGTAAAGATTTGTTGTTCAGGTGAAGGATGCAGATGGTGTGGGGAAGTTCGGTGGCTTTGGGAAGTTGGTTTGCGGCCGTTTCCTCCCCTTTCTCGGTGATATCTTCAAGGCAGATGAAACTCATGTGAAGCTCTGCTATCCTGCAGCGTTTCGAATTGAATTGATTTATTTCCCACTGCTTTCAGTTGCTGTTTCTTGTCGTTACTTTGCATGTCCCAGAATGTTGAGTCCAGATCAACTTGTTTTTTAATGGAGTCATTGGATGAGTCTCATCATTCTAGAAATTCTCTGGCTTCACTCTGTTTAGCTGGCCCCAATGCATTTGTGTTGTCACGGTGGATGTCGGAGCTAACTGAGGCTGCAAGCTACTTGTGCATGCTCTTGTCAATAACACCTGCTTGATTATCCTCATCCCATTTTCCATCATTTAACGTTGTGTGCCTTAAGCATTACAAATTCACAGTTAAATATCTCTGAAGATTATTAGAATTTCTGCCGCTCTGACTCATAGGGACAGTGATGTCCAGATTCCAATGACTCGCACGCTAATAAACTTTTTTTTATGTAGAGCTACTCGACCGTTTATGACTCTTATCTTAAATCTATGATTGATTGATCCATCCATCATCGAGAAATCTTTCGTTAAGTGTACCAAATCCATGCCCCTCATTATTTCCTACATCTCAATACTGTCTCCTCTCAATCTCTCCTGCTCTCACAAAAGCAAAGTCAGTCTGTCTAAACTCTTTCATAGCTGAAGTTCTTCAATCCAGAGAATATATTGGCAAATCACTTCTGCACCATTTCCACAGCTGTCATATCGCTTCTTTTATGTGAATTGCAGAATTATACATAACACTCTAGCGAGAGACGAATAAAGACTTGAAATAAATGTGGGAAATTCACAAACATTGGTCTTTTCCAATAAAGTCTCTTTTCCTCGATAGTGTTCTGCGTCCTTTTCATGAACCCAGTGCTCCAATGATATCTGGTCCATGCAAATCAAACACTTTACATGAGGATTGATAACCCAACCACATTATCTGATTGCATTAAGTGGCTTAAAGCTCCTCATGGTGGTATTGGTGCAAGTTCACCTAACAAGAGTGACAGCTGCAGCACTAACTTAACGGTGTCAATGTGAAAGTGAATGTTACTTTGTGCAATGCCCCAGTGGCATGTGAGAAAGGATAGAATGGAAGAATAGTGATTGGGAAAGGGAGAAACATCTCCGAGATTAGGTGCAGATAAAGTTTGAAGCAAAAAATCATCACCTTCGAGAGCATTTTAATCTTAAAAATTGATTTCTTTCTTTCTGCGTTTGTTTTGCAAGGGTTATGTGGAGTAACATGGAACAAATGCGCATTACTGATACTCGGATTTGAATGGAGGTTGCTTCGGCCAAAATGCAGAGTACGAGCCACTATACGATCACATGAAAAAATAACCAACAGTAAAAGCAATAAATGCAATGGCTAAGATCGGCGAGGAACAGAACCAAATGCACAAGAAGATAACCTACTGAGATTGGGTTGTATCGTCATCTTCGATGTCCTCAGTGGCTGTGGAGAGTCCATCATTGAGAATGTTGAAGACTGATTTCGATAGATTTCGAGAAAAGATGAAATGTACAGGCTTAGCAAACAAATTGTTGAAATGTTGGTTTAAATAACAACGAAGTTTCTCATCGTTACTTTACCAGTGCCTCGAGACAAGGTTGTAACTACGGTTGCACACTTCAATCACACTGGCGTCCAGGTCTGGAATCACAGAAATTTAGCGATGCAGTGGCGAAGATCCGATCGGAATTTGAGAGCGGAATGAACGCGTGAATCTCTACTCTTTCTGCCAGTGACCAATTCCGTGAGCATGCAGTTCTTCTATGAAAGCAGAGAGGCGCGTGAAACGCCCAGGATGGGAGCTCCAAACTAGGCTGGAGCAACTGGAATAGGGAGCTGTGGGAGAAAAGGCTGGGAGTTCTAACCTTATCTGGATACACTTCAATTGACATGGCGCAGTAACCTTTGGGTTGATGGAAAGTATCCTGAGCCATTTTAATCTGAACTGAAATAGTTTTTGGCAGCGTACATTTTTTGTGGATTGAGGGAGGATCTGCCCCAGGGAATTGTCACAATTATAAATAAAATTTCGCAAAGACTGAACTCGTCTAGGTGTATCTGTGCATTGTGAAATGGGCTAAATATCAGTGCACTCTGACATTTCTCATATTCTGACTTTGCAGTCGATTAATTTTCTGGAAGGAATTTTAAAAATATTTTTTGTGTTATTCAATTTCCTGCTAGCTTGTTCTGGTCTGGTCATTGATGTAACATGAACAACCGAACATTAATATGATTTTCGGATTCGGTTCGATGTTCCCTCGAATTACGGAAGAACAACAGGAGAGCAGAGGTGAAATTTATCAAAACAGCAGTGATCAAATTGAATGAATGGGCAGACAGAGGATGAAAGGAAGCTTCATGGGATAAGTGTATTTTCTTTGCCAATGAAACTACCCGCGTCACAAAGTGTCTCACCTGGACTGACAGAAATAAAGTTTACACGTCCTTCTACATTGAGTGAGGCGGGGAGAATGTAAACACAGCCAGCTCATAAAAAAAACAGAAACATTTGTTCTTTTCTGAACCTCAGTCCCGGACTGACTAAGATGACCTTTGGAAAATTATTTTGCACAATGTCCGAAGAGGACTTACAGATTCGACCACGGAAAGCAAATTAAATATCAAGATAAAATCATACCACTTTATTCGCTACATCCCCCCTTTTGATACATGGTCCTCGCTGTGTGTTAATTGGCATGGAATGGGAATAATGATCGCGTTGACAGGGTTTACCAATGGGGCCACACCACACCCATTCCCTCATTCTGCACCCTACCATTGTCCATTCACGCTTGTCATTCGGCGTGGCCTGCGACTCGACCTCCCATAAGTCTGCTTTGGATTACAAATATTTGACATACACATGTCAAATGATCACTTGGCGGCTGCTGGGCTGCTGTCCTTCCCGGTGAGTTTGCATTCGCATTGCCTTGAGAAAGGGAATCGTACTTTTTCGTGCGGGCTTCACATTTACAGACAACGAATGATTTAGGCGGTCAGAAGTCAGGCCACGGTGTATTTTGGGCTTTCCAGTGTAGATCAAGAACCCCCTGTGTTTCCACAGATTTCCACAATTATGTCCAACCCCGAATGCATAATCTGCTGTCTGTTTAAATATTCACTATCATTCACTCAGCCAATTGACATGCCTCAGTCAAGGCAATCAGCTCTGCTGCTTGACCTGACAGATGACAAGGGAGTGATTCCGCTTTGACTACCTCGTGGGTAGTTACTACAGCATACCAAACACAATTCTGGCCTGTCCGTTTGCCCCTGAATGCGGACCCATTCACAAAAAAACTCAATATCCTGATTCTGAGTCTTGGTGAGTTACAGCGACACAGTCATGTGGGTCTCTGTCTCCTGTTGTGGCGAGAAGGCTAGCAGCATTACGGACGTTACATCTCGTTATTGTAATGTTAGGCATCTCCAATAGTACAGTATTGTTTCTGAGCCAACGTGCTGCAGACATGTGTGCTGTGTTTTGCTCGGAAAACAGTAAGGATGCATGTGGGACGAGGAGGGTTAATTCTCCAAAGCTGACTGTGTCCCTGGACGCTACAACAAACTTTTTCAGCTGCAGCCACGGCTTGCAGGCATATAGGCAATCCTGCCGCTACGGGGTCTAGCTTTAGCCAAAATGTCAGCTACCTGCCTCAATCATCCCACATTCTCCTGCATCAGCTCAGATGTCATGCATCTACCGTTTGTACAAAAGGCTTGTTTGGATTCGGACCCCCAGTGTAGGTGTGGTTTGGAGCGCCTTTTTAATTCAACTGCAACGGTCTCTGGTTCTGCAACTCTAAGCCATTGGAAATTTCATTTAGGGGCGCCTCAAGGGTTGTGTAATGTGGGATAAAAAATCGACAGTAGGAGTGCATGACCAAAAAGAATAGCAATTGTAACTTCGTGTGAGGCTTTGGAATTTGCTGGATTGCTTGAACTTTGTCTTGACCAATGCTCTTCCCTTGTTCAGACAAGAAATGACCAAAGAACTTCACCTGTTGTTGCACAAATTGTAGATTTGCGAAACAAGCTTTGTGCCCATTCCTGGCTAGATGGCAGAGCAACACAAGCGTATCTTTCTCACATTGTTCCTCTGTTGGTGCTGCTATTAAGCATTCGTCTACATACTGCAGAAGCGCTGACCCCGGGGTTAAAACAAGAATCTCAAGACTCCAGCATCGAGCCTCATTAATTATGGTGGGGGACTCACAGTCATCTTGACAAAGTCGCTTGAATGTATATGATTTGCCTTTGAGTGGAAAAGTGAACCAGAATTGACTTTCTGGGTGTACCGGTACACTAAAGAAGACATTTGATAAATCCATAGCAGAAAACCATTTACTGTCAGGTGGAATTTGAACTCATATTGTACAAGGATTAGGAACATTTGGGGCGGGCGGAACAACAGCATAATTGACTACCTGCAGGTCTTGAACAAAGCTCCGCTTCCCCGATTCACCTGGAATGTTTGCCTTTTTGACCAGAAAAATGGGGGCTCTCACCGGTGATTATCCAAAAAGAATTATCACTAAAGCTTTCAGGAGGGATGCAAAGTAGTATCCTTTGGCAGCCTCGTGTTTTAACGGGTCTCGGGCTCTGCATGGACGATACTCAGACGTCCGGGCTATTCTTATGGGTTCACAGCTTCCTATGAACCCCACATCAAGTTTGCCTTTTGCCCTGCACTCAGTAGGGACCCTTCTTAATCTTGGGTCCGAGACATCTACCATACCTAATCGCCAGGCTACCCTCTTGGCGGGGGTTACCTGGACTGCTCCAGGTGGGCGGCTTTGTGGGCGGCACAGTGGTTAGCACTGCTGCCTCACAGCGCCAGAGACCCGGGTTCAGTTCCCGCCTCAGGCGACTGACTGCGTGGAGTTTGCACGTTCTCCCCGTGTCTGCGTGGGTTTCCTCCGGGTGCTCCGGTTTCCTCCCACATCACAAAGATGTGCAGGGTCAGGTGAATTGGCCATACTAAATTGCCCGTAGTGCTAGGTAAGGGGTAAATGTAGGGGTATGGGTGGGTTTCGCTTCGGCGGGTCGGTGTGGACTTGTTGGGCCGAAGGGCCTGTTTCCACACTGTAATCTAATCTGCCTGAGTTAGCTAATTTAGTTTCTTCATATCTGTCCTTACGTGTGCATTGAATCAGGCACGCCCATCGTCGTTGAACATACAATCTTTCGTTTTTTTTTGCCTGCAGTATGCATCGTCTCAAATTCTGCCACCTCTCGCTGGATGCCTTCGCCAATGGTACGTGAGGAAAGGTGCCTTCCACATCAAAAGGATTTTTTTGTCATTCCTTGACTGTTTGTCCCTGATATGGTAGTTTACTGGCCTTGTATGTCTGCTATTATTTCGGTTTAACTTTACATTTTTTTCTGTCTGTCTGCAACACATGCCTTTGCAAAGTCAGCTAATTACTTATTTGTTTCCCTGTGCTTTTATTGGATTCAAAATAAATGTTAATTTACCATTACAATGGACATCACATTATTTTACAGCTTGCGGCAACAGTGAGGGCCGAAGTGCCTGTACTGCATTGTAACGTTCGATGTTGTCAGTTACATTTCCTGCTGGTTTCAGATATCTCTCCTCACTCTGGGAGCTCCCGGTCGCATGTTCCAGAGATTTGTCTGCACTTCAGTTAATCGAGGCAACTGTATTTCCTGCTCAGAATGTGATCTCTCTCCAATGGAGAGAGGAAAATAAAGTCGGTGACAAAGCTGAGATCACTTACGTTCTGTCCAGAATCAAGAAAAACTATCCCGATCTTCCAGTCTCCTATAACTTCAACATTACACTGTGTTCCCACCCTTCAGGCTCTCTGCTTGTATTCCTGATGAAGGGCTGTTGCCCGAAACGTCGATTTCACTGCTCCTCGGATGCTGCCTGAACTGCTGTGCTTTTCCAGCACCACTCAAATCTAGACACTGTGTTCCCAGGCCATCATTTCAGTCTCTGGTTTGCTGCAGTGCTCCTTCAAGACACAACACAAGCTGGAAGACACGCAACTCATTTTCTACCGACAGACCATGAAAACTTTAGGACCAAACATCAAGTTCAATCATTTTAGAAACCGTCCGCCCTCTTACACATTCTTCACCTACCCTCCCTTCCCATTAGTTCTGAAGACGGTTCGTTGGACTTGAAGCGTTAACTTTCCTTCCTCATCAGAGACAGACAAGAGCTGCTGATGTTGTTCAGACCTTTTGGGTTTTCTTCTGAGAACTTTGTTTTTCTGTTGTAATCGCCAGATACTGGAAGCGTCTGAATGCAGGAGGAGAATTTCACAGGAGATGAAAAGAATGGAAAGGGTTTGACCACTCCCATTGTGAAGGTACGCGAGCTAGGCTGGGGATGTTGCTCTAAGCGCAGAGAAGGCTGAATAAGAAACCGATTAACGTGCTCATTTTATGAAGAGGATAGATATGTGTGACAGGGATAAGCCTGTATTGGGAAGGAACAGAGTAACATAAATGAAAGACAGGAGACAAGGAGGAGATTTAGGAAGAATACTTTCACCTATAGAGTATTGATTATCTGGAAATCATTATCTGAATATGTGGTAAAGGTAAGTGTCATGAGAACGTTTCAGCAGTCTGTAGCCAAACACTTGATGAGCCAGAGCACTAGTGGATAAGGACCAGGTATCAGAAAGTGTGACGAGGACAGAAAGGCGCGAGATGGGTGTCCTGAATGCAATGCGTCAAAGGCAAACTAGTGTGCTTAAAGGTAACGGCTGGCGCGGCTCTGTGGCGCAATGGAAAGCGTGTTGGACTTCTACATCTCTATTCAGGTTGCTATTCAAAGGTTGTGGGTTCGAATTCCATCAGAAACGAGTTTTAATTTCTGTTTTGCAAAGTGGTCAGACCAGACTCGGCTGCTCATCTGCAAAACCAGTAATATTCGTGCATAAACCTAACTGTCTCGAAACGGAACATTTTCCTCCCAGAGATTTACATTATCGATGTCTATTTATGGTCGAGATCGATAAATACCTGTTAGCCAGTACGATGTTGTGGATGGGCTGGAAAAAGACATAAAATTGTTCTGTGAGCCATGATGATATCAAATTACGTGGCAGGACAGGATCGGTGTTAAGAATGGCCTCCTTCTGCTCCTTTGTGTCTGTGCCATTTCTGGCCAAGGTTTTTAAATAATCACAATGAGGACAATATGAATTAAACGCCAAATAATATTTTGGTCTCATCTCCACTTCGCTTCCCTCCCAGCTGGAATAGACAGCTCTTGTTTCAGCTTTAGATCATACAGCGGAGGATTCTCACAAGTTCTCCTTCAGGCTGAATGTTCCTTCACATAGGTTTCCAAGTGGACACATGGAGCAAGCAATTGCATGGATGCTGGGGATTCAGGGGCAGATTTCCCCTTTGCTGGGATGGAATTCTGGCCAAGATAATGAACGTGAATTTCTGACATTTTGAATCTTACTCTGGATTCTTGCGACTTTACGAATTAAACTGCATTTAATTTGCCCTTGCAGAACATTATTCAATCTTCACTGTGCATAAAAACCATGCCACATGCTCGTGCACATAGTATGCTGAACATTGTTGATGTTGTGTGCAATGTGGGTCGATGTCTCAGATGAACATGCCAAAGGAAGTTGGTGAAATATCAGTGAATCGAATTGTCTGACGAATTGAAGCCGACAGAAGGAAAATCCCAGGACAATGGCCACATAACCTTGCCTGTGACCAACGCAGGAAGCCATGGTAAATGTATGCAGTATTCAATAAAACCGATTTTCACCACATTTATCTATGCCCTTTTCCTGAAGCTGATGCTTCATAATCGATGATCCATTATCAGTATAACCACCTCTGCACTGCGTTTCATTTCAGATACACAGAAAAAAAAATGAGTAATTGGGTTGAGGGGCCCAGTGGTAAGATCAGGAGCCGTTCGTCACCATTAGACGGCAAATCCAGTGGTGCGGTTAGTTAACTTGCTGTACTTGCATGACAGAATGGCAGCACATGAACTGCCAAAGTTGTGCATTGGATTCTCGCCAGATGTTTGTTTTACTGATACTGACCAGAGATGATTGCAACTTCAAGCTGAAGAACAGTTTAAACCCGGAATATTACATTGCAATAAAGTGCTTTTGGCACTAATGTTGCAATGACATGTAAGACCAATCTGAATTCCATCTGACCAGCATTTTGACATTATAAGCCGTAAGTTTATCCAATGATCATTTATTTGCCCTGAAGGTTGGTGAGTCTACGACTGTTGAAGACAAGGCGTTCTGCACTCTTACTACTCTCTGAGAAAGGCAGCTACCTCGGCATCTATCACCCTCAAATTACATCGATATGCCCTTGTGCCGACCATCACCATTTGAAGAAAATGCCTTCACTGTCCACCTTACGGCAAACTCTGATCATCTTTTATGTCTCTATTAATTCACTTCTCAAACTTCTTATCTCTATCAAAAACAGCCTCAAGTCCCTCAGCCTTTCGTCGTAAGACCTTCCCTTCACAGAAGGCAACATCCGAGGAAATTTCGTCTACAACCTTTCCAATGCTTTCACATCCGTCCTATAATGTGGCGACCAGAACTCGACAAGTTTGGCCATACCAGACAAATTTCTGGAGCTGCAAAGAGATCGTTTGGCCCTGAAATTCAATCCCTCTCCCAATAAAAACTAACACACTGTGCTCATTGCAAACAAATCCATCAACGTGTTTGTTAACGTTCAGAGTTTTATATACATAGACACCGAGATCGCTCTGCTCATCTAAACTTCCAAGAATATTACAATTAGCCCAGAACATTTTATTCTTGTTGTTCATTCCAAAGTAAATAAACTCACACTTTTCCACAATAACCTCCATATGCCACCTCTGAGCCCCGATCTGCAGATTATTCATGTCCGCCTGTAACCTGCAGCAGACTTCGGCACTGTTGACAACTCCATCGACTTAGTGTGTTCTGCGAATTTGCTCATCCATCATCCCATGCTCGAACCCAGGTCATTTATAAAGGTGACAAACAGCAGTGGACCCTAAAAGGAACCTTTTGGTACACCATGAATAACTGAACTCCAGGATGAATATTTTCCATTAACTACCACACTCTGTGTTCTTTCAGCGAGCCAATTACTGATCTAAACCGCGAAATCACCCTCAATCCCACGTCTCTGTATTTTATGCAACGGCCGACCGTGCATTCGTGAAAATGATATCCACCATGTTAACCACTTTACTCTCATCCACTTGTTTGTTGACCTTTTCAAAGAGCTCAATAAAGCTTGTGAGCCACAACCTGCTATTCGCAAAATCGTGTTGACTGTAGCGAATCAACTTCTTCCTGCTGTGGTGATCATAAATCATATCTCTCATAACCTTTCCCAAAACTTCACCTTCAAGGAAATACGGCTCACTATTCTATAATTTCCAGCGTTCTTCCTACTACTCTTCGTGAAGAAGGGGACAATATTTGCTGAACTCGAGTCTTCTCGCACTAATCACATAGACACTGACAAAATAAAGTTGGTAGTCAAAAGTTCTGCAATCTCCTCCCACGATTCCCAGAGAATCCTATGATACATCCCATCAAGCCCAGGGGACAAATCTATTTTCAGGCTTTCAAGAATTGCTAACAACTCGTCTTTATGAATATCAATTTCATTTATTCTAACAGATTGCATCTCAAAATTCTCTTCGACAGCATTGTCTTTTTCATTTGAGATATGATGAAAAATATACATTCGGCGCCTCTCCTATCCTCGGACTCTGTTGACGACGTCCTCCTACTGTTCTTGGTAGGCCCGAATCATATCCTATATATTCTTTTATTCTTGAAATGACAAGAGAAAGCTTTCGGGTTTTAAATGACCCTGCCAGCTAAAGACTTTTAATGCCCCCTCTTTGCTCTGAGTAGCTCTCTCTTTTGGCCATTACTTGCTAGCTTTTAATTTTCAAGTGCCCTAACTCAGCTTTCATATTACATGTTTACATGCACCGCCTTCTCCATCTTGACAAGAATTTCAACTTTTTGAGTAAAAATGGCTCCCTGTCTCAACCTCATATTCCCTGCATGACGCACACACACTTATCAAGGACATGCATGAGCGCTTACATGAACAAGCTCCATATTTCAGGTTTGCAAAACCCCTGCGTTTACTTTCCCATCTGGTGCATCCTAACTCTTGCTGATCGCATCATACTGGCCTTTCTCCCAGCGGTACCTCATGCTCTGCGATATATATATATATATATTCCTATCCATCACTAAATAAACATACCGAATTGTGGTCACTATCACCAAAGTGCTCAATTATCTCCAAATCGAACAGTTGACTTGCTTCAATGTGCAGTACCAAATCCAATATGTTTTTGATTCTTGTTGGCCTGTCTACATGCTGCGCCACGAAACCCTCCTGCACACATTGGACAAAGACTGACCAATCAGAGCTCCTCAAACAATAACATTTCCAATCAATATTTGGAAAGTTAAACTTCCCCACTACAACTACGTTGTTACTTCCGTTCCTATCCAGAATCATCTTTGCAATCTTTTCCTCCATATCTCTAGAACATTTTGATGGTGACCTCCACTTGCCTGATTTTAATCTCAGCCCATTCTAGTTCAGCAGATTGAGTCGGGTCCTCACCAAATATCCTTTCTGCTACCATAACACTGTCTTTGACTAAAAATGCCACATCTTCCCTCTTTAACGACTTCCCTGTTCTTACTGAAAAATCGAAACTGAGGTGCAAGGAACAACCATTCATTTCAGTCCTCCATTCATGTCTCTGAAATGGCCACAATATTGAAGTCCCAGTTAACAACCCATAACACCTGCTTTATCCCAGATGCTCCTAGCGGTGAAGTAGACAGACTTCAAACCACCTTCATCCTTGCCAGCATTCACTCGCAAACCCGAAAACCTATTTATGTCCTAACCACTCAAAACTTCCAGCAAACCGCAGCTAAAATTCGGGTTCGCAATGCGCTGCTGAATTCGTTTAAACCCTCCTGAAGAGCTTTAGAAAATTATCCACTCAGGATATTGGTACCCTTCCGGGTCAGGGGAAGACCATCTTGTTTGTAGAGGTCCAACCGACTCCAGAATGAGCCCCAACTATCCAGATATCCAAATCCCTATCACCTGCACTATCCTTACAACCACGTGTTCATCTGCTCTCTCCCTATTCTTTCCCTCATTATAACGTGGCATGTGTAACCAATCAGAGAGAACAACTCTGTTTGATCTAGATCTAAAATGTCACCCTGGATCCCTGAATTTCCACCATACATCCACATCAATTTTATTACATAAATTGTTAGTGCATATGTGAAACATGACCTCGGGCTGCTCCCCCTCCCCTTAAGGATCCTGAAAACACGCTGCGAGACATCACAAACCTTGGTAACGTGGAGGTATCACATCAATCATGAGCCTGCCCTGTACCCACAGAAACTGCAATCTGTCCCCCTCACCATGTAGTCCCCAATAACTATTGCGCTCCTCCCCTCTCCCCTACACTTCTGATCACAGGGACAAACACTGTGCCAGAGATCAGTACCCCATGGCTTACCCCTCGTAGGACATCCCCCCAAAAAGTAACAAATACGGTATGCTTTTTACAGATGGGCACAGCCAAAGTGGATGCCTGCACTGGCTGCCTGTTCCCTTTTCGTCTCCCGACTGTATACCATCGACCTTTTTCTTGTACCTGAAGTGTAACTGCCTCCATATAACTCCTCTCAATTCACCTCAGACTACCCAAAGATCCAATGTTCAGCTCCAGATCCCTAAAGCCGTTGCCAGGGAAATGGAGTTGGGTGCAATTCCCATAGATTCAAATGTCAGGGACATTACAGTAAACTCTAAGCTCTCACATTCTACAGGAAGAACATTCAAATGGCCGACCATCAATTTCTAATGTTCTGAATTCACACACACACACACACACACACACATATATGTGTGTGTGTGTGAATTCAGAATATTTGGAATTGGTTGGTCGGCCATTTGAATGTGCTAGGAGAAAGTAAGGACTGGAGATGCTGGAGGTCAGAGCTGAAAATGTGTTGCTGGAAAAGCGCAGCAGGTCAGGCAGCATCCAAGGAACAGGAGAATCGACGTTTCGGGCATAAGCCCTTCTTCAGGAATGAGGAAGGTGTGTCCAGCAGGCTAAGATAAAAGGTAAGGAGGAGGGACTTGGGTGAGGGGCGTTGGAAATGCGATAGGTGGAGGGAGGTCAAGGTGAGGGTGATAGGCAGGAGTGTGGTGGGGGAGGAGAGGTCAGGAAGAATATTGCAGGTTAGGAAGGCGGTGCTGAGTTCGAGGGATTTGACTGAGACGAGGTGGGGGAGGGGAACTGAGTAAACTGGAGAAACCTGAGTTCATCCCTTGTGGTTGGAGGGTTCCCAGGCAGAAGATGAGGCGCTCTTCCTCCAACCGTCGTGTTGCCATGGTCTGGCGATGGAGGAGTTCAAGGACCTGCATGTCCTTGGTGGAGTGGGAGGGGGAGTTAAAGTGTTGGGCTACGGGTGGTTGGGTTGGTTGTTCCGGGTGTCCCAGATGTGTTCTCTGAAACCTTCCGCAAGTAAGTGGCCTGTCTCCCCAATATAGAGGAGGCCACATCGGGTGTAGCGGATGCAATAGATGAATAGTGTGGAGGTGCACGTGAATTTGGGGTGGATATGGAAGTGTCCCTTTGGGCCTTGGAGGGAAGTAAGGGGGGAGGTGTGGGCGCAAGTTTTGCATTTCTTGCGGTTGCAGGGGAAGGTGCCGGGAGTGGAGGTTGGGTTGGTGTGGGTTGTGGACCTGACGAGGGAGTCTTGGAGGGAGTGGTCTTTTCGGATCGCTGATAGGGGATGGGAGGGAAATATATCCCTGGTGGTGGGGTCCGTTTGGAGGTGGCGGAAATGACGACGGATGAAACGTTGTACATGGAGGTTGGTGGGGTGGTAGGTGAGGACCAGTGGGGTTCTGTCCTGGTGGCGGTTGGAGGGGTGGGGCGCAAGGGCGGAGGAGCGGGAAGTGGAAGAGATGCGGTGGAGGGCATCGTCGACTATGTCTGGCTGGAAATTGCGGTCCTTGAAGAAGGAGGCCATCTGGGTTGTATGGTTTTGGAACTGGTCCTCCTGGGAGCAGATGCAGCGGAGACGAAGGAATTGGGAATATGGGATGGCGTTATTACAGGGGGCAGGGTGGGAGTCGGTCGGTTTAGAGTAAATGTCCGTGGCGATTCGGTCACCCGAGATAGAAATGGAAAGGTCTAGGAAGGGGAGGGAGGAGTCTGAGACGGTCCAGGTGAATTTGAGATCGGGGTGGAAGGTGTTGGTAAAGTGGAAGAACTGTTCAACCTCCTCGTGGGAGCACGAGGCAGCTCCGATATAAAGTGGATGAACCGCTCAACCACCTTGTAAAGTGGTTGAACTGTTCAGCCTCCTCGTCGAATGTTCTTCCCGTTGAATGTGCGAGCTATATGTATATACATATGTGTATGTACACATATGTATAAATGTGTGTGGGCGTGCATGTATGTGTTTGTATGCATATATATTTAAAAGTTGCAAAATAACATTGAGTAAAACAGCATTTATTCAAAAAAATATCTGATTTTGTGGAGTGTTCTGTCCTTGGAAAATACCTCAGTTACTTAAGACCAGCCATAAAGACTCCCTGAGTGAATATCCATCACTCACGAGAGATACAGAGGTGATTTTTGAAGTCGATGACGTTTGACATGTCGCTGATCCTGCGCTGTGTTAAATTCTGGAAAGGACGTTTAGCTCGTATCATATTACTAATTTTGCTGCAAACTCGCACAGTCCATTAAAGCAATCCAAAAGTTAATAGGTTTATTTCATTGGACATTTTGCCTGTTATCAGAAAAACTGGAATAGAAATGACAAAGCTGTTTTTAAGTACTGCTATGAAGATTACAGAATTCAAACAGGAATTATTTTCGTGTCTTGTCACTAGATATGGTTGCGGGAGATGAGTGAGCATCAAATGGACTCACTCCCTTCTCTGTGATTGCAGCCAAATTTTCTAATGCAACAGATGAAAGAACAAAGGTGCAACACATCGGCAGGTCAGTTCCAACTCACGATAGTGTAGTTTCACTTTGATTCTCGCCATCTCCTAAAGTATTAGCTGAATGGGGAGATCAGGATCCTGAAGGTATGCTGAGACATTGCGCGAATTATTCCCACACTGTTGGCATCACTTTATATCATAAATCAGTTATGCAGCAGACTGTGCTAACCGGCTTCCCTTTAATGCTGAGCTATCACAAACAGCTCAGTTCTTTTACATTTTATAGAAGTTCACGTAGAACAAGCTGCTAAAGCTTTCCTCACAATCAGCTCATTCTACACTTAGTCGTGCTCAGTTGCAGGTGTTATGAGGCTTCTTTCCAATTAACGTTAAGCAATTAGAGAGTGTGCACGTAACGTGTACCCATTCTGGCCGCCCAGACTCCCTGTCCCGGTGAAATTCACTCCTTGTGTGTCTGCACGCATCTTTACAAATATTTTAGAATCAGCTTCCGAATAATTTTTCCTGAGAAAAACTAAGCATTTTCGAATTCAATAGCTGTAGAAAGAAAAAGAATGCGAGCTCCAAACTTCTCTTTATCATTCATCGCTGGTTTTCAAGTTCTATACTCTAGATATAGATCCATCCGAATGAGGGAATTTCCCTCCTGTTTACTCTCACCAAATTCACATCGCGTAGAAACCTTCTATACGGACACAACTCAGTTTACCTGGTGTCACGCCACATGATCTATTCGTCTTTTCCACCATCCCATGATACCCCGCTTTATCTTTTCAAATGGCATTATCCCCCACTACATCGTTGGCTTCCTTTCCATTTTTCTGTTTCCAAGTAAACGCTGTCCATTCTTCCTGACGTCTTTTCATTCCAGTCATCGCCATCCATCTCTTTTATCATCTCTTTATGTCCCAGTATAGTCCATGTTGAGAAAGGATGCTGGGGCCAAAACAACACATGAAAACCCGCTGTAATGCTGTATACTATAATTACCAATGTAGGGAAAATGGGAGCTAGTTCAGTCAAAAGTGAATCCGTTGGTTGTTGCACAATGGATCAATCACTGATTGGGTCGTGACTGTTTTTCATACTTTTCTCGCCTGTCTGAACATGTGCTAAAGCAACACCACGAGGGAACATGGAATGCCTACAGTTCAGAAATTACCTATTCGATACAACAAATGCACACCAATCCTCCTGGGATTAACCCTCACAGAACAATTCCTTACCCTTTTTCTCTTCATTTGCTCCTGAATAAGGCAACTTACTGACAGTCGACCCAGTTGTCGGCAAATCATATCTCTGGCGCTGTGAGGCAGCAGTGATAACCATTGAGCCACCTTGCGGCCCTGCACAATAATGCAAGGCACATTCGGACGCGTTTGAAATGTCAAAGACGCTCGACTTGTGTTGTTGCCCTTATCAGGAACAATAAATCCAGATTCCCTGACCAAGAAATTAACCCAAACCACAGCGGTGAAAGCGCTTTATGGTAACCACTAGTCAACCAGGAAGGAAGGCATGTGCAATTGCATCTTCTCGAAACAGCATAGGTTTCTTTTCCTGCGATGAGAAATTCATTCCAAAAAAGAGTGTTTGTGACACTGTGCTTTTAGAGCACAGAATAATACATTATGTCAGTGCCAGTCATCAAACATCCAAATATTCTCGTTTCCAATTTCCACTAATTGGCCCATAGCCTGACGTCTGAAATGTTCATCTGAACGAGACTTTCCCTGCAAAGTTTTAATCTCCAATGAACCAGTGAATGAGTCTGAAGTCAAATACCGTCAAATTTGTTCATGAACTGCGGGAGAACTGAACCTCATTATGACCCATAGAGGGAACTATACAGACACATCTTTTGAAAGTGTCAAAGGCCTCAGGAGAGCCCAATTTCCATAAAATGAGGAATTGACCCGTTTGGCACTTCTTTCTTTATGACTCGCTTTAAAACCGATTCTGTTTACATAAGCAGAGGGGTAAACAGGCGGGAGTCTATCCCTCAAGGACTGTCCCAATCGGAAATAATTGGTACCTGCTAAACGTTGACTTCTCCAAATCTGAGGCAGCCTGGCGAGCTGTGGTCTTCCAACTTCCTGCCTGTTTAAATGGATTCTAGCAGATTCCTGTCTCTACATAAGGAACAGAAGCATTCAATCGCATCCCTGTACGTTTTCGTCCCCCATTGTTTCACCGTTACTTTTCTGCTTTTCATGAATCACGTTGTTCTTCCTGCCAAACGAAGGCATTCTTCGCATCAGAAGCTTGTCATCCTCATGTTCCTCGAAGGGAAAACATGTATGTGGACTTCCAAACTGAAACAAATGGGGCGTGGGGCGGGGGCGGGGAGGTGGGGGTTCTGTCTATAAAATGACTTCCAGATATTCCTTCAAAAATAATACTAACAACACGGAGAACGCACCTTCGGATGCTTGCTGCAATAGTTGCAAGAAAATTCAGCAAGGCTGTAGTGTGAATCAAGGTTACAACCCCGAGCTCGAACCACTAAGCTGTGGCAGCACTAACATATGAAGCATTTTGAGACTGACAAAAGATGATGACCTCTAGCAGAAAAACTTCGGTCATCTCAGTTTTGTGATACAAGCTTCGTTTTGTGTGACAAAATACGACTTGAAACCCACTTCTTTGATCACTTGTTTGATATAACACTTTGTCAGCTTCCCAATATCTCATAATGTGACAGGGATCAACATTTGTTTAAACTCCCACAAAGTAAAAGCTTTGAAGCTTCTTTTATATAAAAGGCACGATGTAGTATTGATACCAGCTTATTACCCTTGATTTCAGCATGTATTGCAGTTTTTCTTAATCACTTGGTGAGTAATTCCTTTCCTTTTGCCTAGTGCGATTTACGTTGCCACAGGAATTCGTAATTTATGGCCTTGGTAGGTGACTTTTAGGCACCAAACTTGAAACAGTTCAAATCGAACATGCTCCGGAGGTTGGAATTCGATGGAATGCAGAATATCTGAGAGTGCACTTTAAAACATAATCTTGGGTGTCGTATCCGCTGGCTGGGTTGGAATACTATTGACCAGCTCTATTTGCTCTTGAGTGGGCTGGAGGACATGACAGTGATAGTTAGAGGGAAGACAGTCAAGAGATTTGTAGAAAATGATGAAAAATTTGAAATTTTGCCACCCGGTGATGGGTGAGCAACCCGTGTTGTGAGTACTCCCACATGCTGGAGAGGTATTGGAAGACCTCAGGATTACATCATTGGGTGAATAACCTGCAACTCCTTCCCTTCCACCATGTGGGAGCCCTTGTGGAAAGATAAAGCTGCGAAGGCCGCAGTGCACGTTTGGGAAAATGGGCGTTCGTAAAATGCCATTCAGATAATGCTCAATGAAACTGTGAACAGAACGCAAGTACACCTTTGAATAGAAGCAGTGGGAGTTAGACCATAGAACATAGAACATAGAACATTACAGCGCAGTACAGTCCCTTCGGCCCTCGATGTTGCACCAACCTGTCATCCCAATCTGAAGTCCATCTAACCTACACTATTCCATGTACGTCCATATGTTTGTCCAATGACGACTTAAATGTACTTACTGTTGGCGAATCTACTACCGTTGCAGGCAAAGCATTCCATACCCTTACTACTCTCTGAGTAAAGAAACTATCTCTGACATCTGTCCTATATCTATCACCCCTCAATTTAATTCTATGCCCCCTCGTGCTCGCCGTCACCATTCTTGGGAGAAGGCTCTCCCTGTCCACCCTATCTAAACCCTCTGATTATATTATATGTCTCTATTAAGTCACCTCTCAACCTTCTTCTCTCTGACGAAAACAACCACAAGTCCCTCACCCTTTCCTCGTAAGACCTTCCCTTTAGACCATGCAACATACGAGTAAATCTCCTCTGCACCTTTTCCAAAGCTTCATCATCCTTCTTATAATGTTGTGACCAGAACTGTATACAATAGTCCAAGTGCGGCCGCATTAGAGTTTTGTCCAGCTGTAGCATAACCTCATGGTTCCAGAACTCGATCCCTCAATTAATAAAAGCTAAAACACTGTCTGCCTTCTTAACAAACTTGTCAACCTGGGTGGCAAATTTCAAGGATCTCTCTACCTGAACACCGAGATCTCTCTGCTCACCTACACTACCAAGAAACTTACCATTAGCACAATACTTTGCATTCCGGTTGTTCCGATCAAAAGGAATCACCTCTCACTTGTCTGCATTAAACTCCATTTGCCACCTCTCAGCCCAGCTCGGTAGCTTATCTATGTCTCTCTGTAAACTACAACATCCTTCATCACTATCCACAACTCCACCGACCTTAGAGTCGTCTGCAAATCTACTAACCCACCCTTCTACGCCCTCAATCAGGTCGTTTATAAAATATAACGAACAGCAGTGGACCCAACACCGACCCTGGCGGTATACCACTGGCAATTGGACTTCAGGATGAACATTTCCCATCAACCACCACCCTCTGTCTTCTTTCAGCAAGCCAATAACTGATACAAACTGCTACATCTCCCAAAATCCCATTCCTCCGCATTTTGTGCAATAGCCGACTGCGGGGAACCCTATCGAACGTCTTGCTGAAATCCATACACACAACATCAACTGGTTTACTCTAATCGACCTGCTTGGTCACCTTCTCAAAGAAATCAGTTAGGTTTGTGAGGCACGACCTACCCTTCACAAAACCGTGCTGACTATCCCTGAACAAATGATTCCTTTCCAGATGGTTATAAATCCTATCTCTTATAACCTTTTCCAACAATTTACCAACAACTGAAGTGAGGCTCACTGATCTAAAATTAACAGGATTGTCCCTACTCCCCTTCTTGAACATGGGAACTATATTTGCTATCCTCAGGACTCATGGCACTATTCCTGTAGACAATGACGATTTAAAGTTCAATGCCAAATCCTCGGCAATCTCCCCCCGGCTTCCCAGAAGATCCTAGGATAAAGCTCATCCAGCCCAGGGGGCTTATCTATTTTCACACTCTGCAGGATTTCTAATACCTCCTCCTTGTGAACCTCAATCCCACCTAGTGTAGTAGCCTGTATCTCAGTAATCCTCTCGACATCATTGTCGTTTTCTAGACTGAATACTGTTGAAAAGTATTTATTTAGTGCTTCCCCCATCTCCTCTGACTCCACACACAACTTTGCACTGCTATTGCTGATTGGCCAAAATCTTACTCTCGTCATTCATTTATTCCTTAAATACCTATAGAAAGCCTCAGTGTTTACCCTGATCCTATCCACCAAAAACTTCTCATGTCTCCACCTGACTCATCTGAGCTCTCTCTTTCGGTCTTTCCTGGCTACATTGTAACCCTCAAGCGCCCTAACTGAGCCTTCGCCTCTCATCCTAACATAAGCCTTCTTCTTCCTCTTGACCAGACAGTCTACTTCCTTCGGAAAACACGGCTCCCACTCTGGACAGCTTTCACTCTGCCTGACAGGTACATACTTATCTCGGAAACACAGTAGCGTTTCCTTGAATAAGCTCCACATTTCTAATGTGCCTATCCACTGCAGTTTCCTTCTCCATCCACTGCTTCCTAAATCTGGCCGAATCGCATCATAATTGCCTTTCCCCCAGCTGTAACTCTTGCCCAGTGGTATACACCTATCTATTTCTATGTCAAAAGTAAACATAACAGAATTGTGATCGCTCTCACCAAAGTGCTCACCTACCTCCAAGTCTAACAACTGGCCGAGCTCATTACCCAGTACCAAATCTAATGTAGCCTCGCCCCTGTTGGCCTGTCTACATACTGTGTGAAAAAGCCCTCCTGCACACATTGGACAAAAACTGACCCATCTATAGTACTCGCACTATAGTGTTCCCAGTCAATATTTGGAAATTTGAAATCCCCCGTAACAACTACCCTGTCATTCTCACTGCTATCGAGAATCATCTTTGCTATTCTTTCCTCTACATCTCTGGAACTATTCGGAGGCCTATAGAAAACTACCAACAGGGTGACATCTCATTTCCGGTTTCTAACTTCAGCCCATGTTACGTCAGTTGACGAGTCCCCAAACATCTTTTCTGCAACTGTAATACTGTGTTTGACCAACACTGCCACAGTTCCCCCCTCTTTTACCTTCTTCTCTGTTTTTACTGAAACATCTAAATCCTGGAATCTGCAGCAACCATTCATGTCCCTGTTCTATTCATGTCTACGAAATTGCCACAACACCGAATTCCCAGGTACCAACCAATCCTGTAAGGTCACCGACCTTACTCCAGATGCTCCTGGCGTTGAAGTAGACATACTCCAAACCAACGTCTTGCTTACCGGTGCAATCTTGCGACCCTAAGACTTGTTTTGGACCTCTCTACTCTCAAACTTTTCGATACTTGAACTACAACTTTGGTTCCCATCCCTCTGCTGGATTAGTTTAAACACACCCCAATAGTCTTAGCGAATTGCCCCCCAGGATATTGGTACCCCTCTGGTTCAGATGAAGACCATCCTGCTTGTACAGGTCCCACCTACCCCAGAAAGATCCCTAATTATCCAAGAATCCAAAACCCTCCCTCCTGCACCATCCCTGTAGCCACGTGTTCAACTCCACTATTCCTTGCATCACGAGCACAACAACAGGGAGGGAATTTGAAAGGACGGATGGAAGTGTATTATGACCATGATTTCCAAACGAATGGATTAGAGTTTGAGCTGCAGAAGAGCAGAGACGTGGAAGAGTTAATTATGTTAATGAAGTGCAAGTTGGCTGACATGGTGATGTTGGGGATATGTGGTTAAAAACACATCAGGAAGTGAAGTATGTCACCATGGTTATGACGTGCCTGTTCAGACTCAGACAATTACCAGGGAGGAGATTGAATCAGTGGCGAGGCATTTTCTCCTAGGACTTGGTCGATGATGCCTTCCAGCTCATCTCATCGACTTCCCTCAACTCCGCTCCCAAAACTCATCCCTCCAACTGAGACGAGGACGGAACTCCCTTCTACATCACTTTAAAATCCAGCACCCTCTGTAGACATCATGTCATCCTCCGGCATTTCCGTCAGCTGCAAATGAAACCCACTAACGAAGATGTGTTTCCCTTCCCACCCCTACCCACTTTCTGTAAATATCATTCCCTCTTCGATTTCCTGGTGGTGCACGCCCCCACCAAACACCGTCCCATCCGCTCCCAGCAAACTTCTCATTCCAACACGGGATTTGCAAAACATCTATCCACACCTCCGCCCTCAACTCTGTCCAAGGCCCCAAAGAACCCTTCCATGTCCATCAGAGTTTCACCTGCATTTCCATGCATGTCATTTACTGTATCCATTGTTCCCTTTGCAGTCTCCTCGACACTGAGGAGATCGGATGCCTAATTACAGACCACTTCGGAAAACTTCTCTGGGGCACCCGCACCAAACAAGACCACTGGCCCCTGGCCGAACATGTCAACTCTCCCTCCCACACAGCCAAGTTCATTCAGGTCCAGGGTTTCTGCCGCTCTCATGAACTGTCCTGTCTGTCCATCTTCCTTCCCACCTATCTGCTCTACCCTGCGCTGCGACCTATAATCATTACCCCCACCTCCATCTTCCTATCACACTCTCAGCTACTTTGTCCCAGCCACACACGCTCCCATTTGTCTCTCTACCCGCTCGCTTCATAAGCCTCTTTCCTGATGAAGGCTCGTGCCCGAAACGTCGATTGTCTTACTCATTGGATGCTGCCTGCCCTGCTGTGTTCTTCCAATAACACATTTCCAACTCAGTGGCGAGGCAGTGGATTTTGAGTTAGGGACAGAAGTCAGATGCCTCAGTTTTGCAATTATTCAATTGTAAGAAATGTCTGCTCCATCAGGACTGGATGTCAGACAAGTCAAGACGGTGTTTGACCTGGAGGGAACAGGGAGGTGATCGTGTTCATATCCACCTGCTGACCCGCTCGGCTCTGTGGTGGAGGCTGTGTGCATGAAAGATTCTGACAGAATTCTCTTCAAATTCTTCGTGTCGAAAATCCCTTATCTTCAGACCTTATCTTCAGACAGAATCTAGAGTCTTGTGAAAGACGGTTTCACACTTTCATTTTTGGGTACCATCAGTTTCGCAGGATTTTAGAAGGGGAAGATTTACAAACCAACCTCTCCACCATAATCTGATGAAGCTGTGCAGTTTATCCCGAATACAAATTGATCAGATTTCGAACATGAAATGAAAAAGCTCTGGTTGCAGTAGGAAATAAATCGTTCACTTATTGTGTGTGTGGACGAGGCTTCTCCCTGTCATCAGATCTTACACACCTCAATTGTAAACATACTGAGGAAAGACTGGGGAAACGTGGGGATCCACTCCCTGTCTGAGCTGAATTCCCGTGGAAGCAATGATACCAGGAACAAGCCATTCATCTGCTCAGAGTGTGGGAAGGAATTTACTCTGTCTCTGACCTGCTGCGACACCTACTCGTTCAAAATGATGAGAAACTATTTCAATGTCTGAACTGCGGAAAATGCTTTAAAACGTCCAGCGATTGGAGAACCGAACACCTCGCATATACTAATGAGGAACCTTTTATCTCTCCGAATTTTGGAAAATGTTATCAACCCTCTATGTGCTTCATCTTTGAGAAATATGCTCACATAAATAAGAGTCCATTAAGAATCATAGAGACCTGATTTGTAATCCACGTGCTCACCCGGAGGAGAGACATCTCCAGTTCCAAATCTGTGGGACGTGCTGTAACGTCCGAGCGACCGGATGGCTCATCACCTTTCACACAGTATTAACAGGTCTTTCTAAATGCCCTGACTGCGGGAAGTGCTGCACTCTTTCCTGAATACTAACGTGTCATCAACGTGTTCACACTGAAGATAGACATTAATCACAATAAACGTTCCTGGGGACAGTATATCATGAACGTCTTCACATTGAGGGGAGATCTTTCAAACATGTAGTCTGTGGGATGTGCTCTCTAGTCTCTGTAGAACTGATGTCCCATCGATATTTTCGAATTGTGAGAGACGTTTCAAGTGTATTTATTCCAGGAATAGGTTCAAGCAATCATCTAAACTCTCAGTACACCATCTGTTTTGCAGTGGTCAGCAAGCATTTACCTGCTCCATGTGAGAAAAACAGTTAGGTCACTCATCGAACCTGCTGAGAGAGTAGAGGGATCCCACTGAGGGATAGAATTCACTCACTCATCGACCCTAAAGAGACAGCGTAGAGTTTACATATCTCAACACCGATTGAACTTTGATCTTCTCATTCAGGTCTGAAAGCAAAGTTTTAATATTCTAGATAACAATCAAATCAGCTTTGTGTTAAACACAGTATCGAAGGTCATTGGAAGGATGGGATTATAGAGTACGTGAAGCATCAGCACAGGTTGTCAAGGAGAAATCACATTTGACAAATATATTAGAATTTTTGAGGAGGTAATGAGCAAGCGAGACGAAGTCAAGCCTGTGGAGGTGACCGGCTTGAATTTCCATAGACATATGTCAAGGTGCAGTATGGCAAACTGCTAAATAAGAGGCCATGGATTGAGGCTTGGATGACTGGCAGAAGGCAGACAGTTGGGTAAAGAGGTCTCTTCCAGGATGGCAGCCCGTGACTAGTGGAGTTCAAATGAGTCAGGGTTTGCACCACAGCTATTCACATTATGTATGAATGGTCCATTCAAAGGAACTGAGGGTGTTGTTGCTCCATTTGAAGAAGACACAATGATAGGTGGAAGGCCAGATCTTATTGATGAAGCGGGCATGCTGCAGAATGACTTGAACGGAGTGAGTGCTTTGAAAAACGTTGTAGTTGCCATACTTTGTGGAAAATACGAGGTCATATGTTTGGTGGAAAGAGTAGAGGCATAGACAATTTTCTGAAAGCAGAAAGAATTCCAAGTTCAATTTTCTCTTATGTTTAGCATGCAATTTCAGTTGGTGTTTAGGAAGGCAAATACAATGTCGGCGTTCAGTTCAAGCAAATTAAAAAGCACGGGCAGAGGTTTAGGCCTCAGTCAATAGGAGGCTCTGGACCATTGCATTTGGAACATTGAGAGTAGGTTTTGGCCCCATACCTAAGTGATGGTATGTTTTGAGTGGTGGATAGGAGTTTTATAATGGCTGACTCAGTGGTGAGTACTAATGTCTTGCAGCCTCCACGATGTTTGTTCAATATCTACTTTGGACGAATGTGAATTTGGAGTTGGCACATCCTGTCCGTTTCAGCCTGCGTTTCCTCCCCAGACTAAAGATGTATGGCTGACGTTCTTTCGTCATGGGAAATTTAGAGTTACAGGAATTGGGTAGAGGTGTGAGTTGGGTGCGATTCCCTTCGCATGATTCGTGGGGGTTTCTTGGTCCAAATGTCCGGTTTGCACATTTTAGGTATTCCGTTAGAACAACGTTGATCGCAGGGATTTAGGCCTTGTCATAAGTTTTTTTTTTAACGGAGGTGACACCTTCTTTATAAATACATGGTTTTAAGTGAACGTCTTGAACGATATAAGGAGTGGAGGGACATATTTGAGGAGGACATCATGAAGGTCAATGGAGAATATTAAATAGCCTCAGATAATTAAGTTAAGTATAATCTAAAGAGATTCTGCAAGTACATTAAGAAATTGAGACCAAATAGGACCACTTTAAGATGAAAAAGCTCACCTATGTCTTGATCCTCAGCAGATGGAGAAACATATAATGTTCATTTCGCGTCAGTTTACACTGTGGAGAACGAAATGGCTGGTACACCTAAATACTGATGTTTTGAAAGTAGTTCACATTGAAAAGGGGAAGTGCTGGAGGACCTGGAAAATATAAAGTTGGATATTTCTCTGGGATCTGATCTCCTGTATCCAGGAAACTTGTGGGAAGTTAGGGAATGAAACTGTTGGGCCCTTCGTAGAAATATTTTTATCATGTATTATTACGAGTGAGGCGCCGAATGACTGGGGGATGGCTAATGTTGTGACTTGGTTTAGAAAGGAATTCATGGAGAAGTCTGGGATCGATAGACCTGTGTGTCTGGTTATGGTCGTGGGTAAGTTGTTGAATGCAATTCTAAACAATAGGATTTATTTGAATTTTTAGATACAAGGAATGAATCGGGATAATCAGCATGGTTTCGCACAAAATTGATTGAGTTTTTTGAGGGTGTAACCAAGAAGATCAATGAGGACATAATGGTAGAGTTTGCTCACTTGGGCTTTAATAAAAGCTTTTACACTGTTCCACATGGTTGACTAATTCATAAAGTTAAATCGCATAAGTTAAATGTAAGGATTCCAATTCGATATAAAATTAGTTCGATAGCAGGATGCTGAGAATGGTGGTGGAAGATAGTTTTCAGACTGGAGGACTGTTACCAATGGTATCCCATTGGCTGAGCGCACATTCATTTTATTTTTCATTTAAATAAATGATGTAGGTGGGAAGATAGAAAGCATGGTAAGTAAGTTTGCAAAATTGGTAGTAGAATGGACAATAATAAGGTTCTGGAAGGTTGTGAAGCGATTTTCTCGTCAGGTCAGTTTCTCTCTGGCCTCGAGTTTAAAAAGCGTGTGGGGGAGGAGTTGTGAAGGGCCATTCGTCCATCGTGAAGCGTACGTTATCAGGCATCCATCTAGTCTCGTCCCAATTTGCAGCAATGAGATTGTCTATGTGATCTGACATAACAATGGTACTGAACGTTGACCTGGTCACACTGTTGTAACCCCTCTGAGTAACGTATTCTCATGTTCAAATACAGAGGTAGTCACGCAGGCACATTACCCGAGAGTGACAGAGTCCTCAGGATTATACCCATTCCATGTGCTTTATGTCTACAAGTATCTCCGGAGAAAGGCGGCTTTAAGTGGAATAGAACATAGAACAATACAGCACAGAACAGGCCCGTCGGCCCACGATGTTGTGCCGAACATTTGTCCTAGCTTAAGCACCCATCCATGTACCTATCCAATTGCCGCTTAAAGGTCACCAAAGATTCTAACCCTACCACTCCCACAGGCAGTGCATTCCATGCCCCCACCACTCTCTGGGTAAAGAACCCACCCCTGACATCTCCCCATACCTTCCACCCTTCACCTTAAATTTATGTCCCCTTGTAACACTCTGTTGTACCCGGGGAAAAAGCTTCTGACTGTCTACTCTATCTATTCCTCTGATCATCTTATAAACCTCTATCAAGTCACCCCTCATCCTTCGCCGTTCCAACGAGAAAAGGCCTAGCACTCTCAACCTATCCTTGTACGACCTATTCTCCATTCCAGGCAACATCCTGGTAAATCTTTTCTGCACCCTCTCCAAAGCTTCCACATCTTTCCTAAAGTGAGGCGACCAGAACTGCACACAGTACTCCAAATGTGGCCTAACCTAAGCCCTGTACAGTTGCAACATCACTTCACGACTCTTGAATTCAATCCCTCTGTTAATGAACGCTAATACACCATAGGCCTTCTTACAAGCTCTATCCACCTGATTGGCAAGGCACTTCGCCAGAAAATGTGCACCGTTGCTTTGAGCCGCGATATGAAATGGATACTGAGCTGAAATGGTCCCAAACGCTTCTCATGTGAAACTTTCAATAACACAAATCGCACCACAACAAGCCCTCTGGCTCCTGGGACCTGACAGGCTAGCGCCCAGCAGACATTCCTCCCTAAAAACAACGGACACACGGCAAAATCTAAACACTTTTATGTCTCGTCTTGTTCTTTTTCTCTCGCTGTCACACCTCTAGCTTCCTCTGAACGTCTAGTCCCAATGTCAATGAGCTGTTTGATATAAACACAGGCACATCGAGAAAGTAATCTTTATTTCAAAAGCTGAGCCAGAGAATGTGAGCTGCAAGGGTTTGCTCTCTGCTGGGTAACGAAACATCACGGTCTCGTTGTCCTCATTATCATATAGACTGATTCCACAAATATGCAACGCAACAGTTATTACCAATTGAAATGTCCCAATGAATACCATGGCTGACAGAAAGATCAGGGGAGAGTAGCTTCGACCCCTTTCTCGCCGAGGGACATTTTGTAAAGAATGTCCTGTTACTTGACAAAATGACCTCCTCAAAGCTGGCCATGGAAGTGTATAGCGCAATAATATCCTTTGGCCCATATGTCTGCACCAGTCCAACACAATCCCCTCCACTGTTCTTATCTCATTTGGCGTCAATTGGTTCAGAGGGGCAAATGTATTCAGTCATGGAAGTGTACAACTAAATGGGTCTTACCTGCTCTGGAGTTTTCTGTCTTTTCCATCCTGACAGACAGTTAGTTGCAGATTCCTAACGTTCCTTATTTGAGTTTTACGCATTTCACTTACTCCTGCGATTTGAACTTCAAACAAGAAAGCAGAGAACAAGCATTCTTCAAGTTCACTCGCGGCTTTCAATCACAGTCAGCAAAATGCTTAACAGAATCAGGAATCCACATTGCATTTAACGCCCATCGCCTAAACTACATGGCCACATCTGCAGAAGCGTGCTACTAAACTGGTTTCAAGTACTCCCCCCCCCCCCCCCCCCCCCCCCCCCCTGTGGAGCTGAGGGACAGGCAATCATTGTTCGGTTTGTTTGAATTCAATCACCACAGTTTCGACAGGGTTAAATGTCAGGACATGTTTGGTCTGTGTAATCAATCTCGATGGTTGAAATGGTCATTCAGTTAAAAAGAAAAGTAGAGATTGCAGGAGAAACTAAACAGATCTGGCAGCATCTGGGGAGAGACAAATAGAGACAACGACTTAGAACTTCTTCAGGAGTTTCTCCGAACTCTGTTTTCTCCGACAGGTACTGGCAAACCTGCCGAGTTCCTTCATCAGTTTCTGTTTTTGTTTTAGATTCCGAATGTCCACAACGAGCCAGTTAACAATACAGTAACGCATTTGTGGTTCCTCACTGGATTTGGTTTCCGTTTGGGTGCATATCCCTGACCCTATTAAAAAGCAGAAAGTGCACAGCAAAGGAGTCGGATGGATAAGAACACCGGCCGCTCCATGCGTGTGTACACTTTCTCGGTTAACAGCCAAACGAGAGGACTAATTGCTCCACAGAAACTTGGTAGTCCCTTGTAGCAGGCCCCTTGCAGGGTCTCCTAAAGCAGACTGTCAGTGAATTCAAGCTTTCGCCTGCCCTTGGCAGAATGAAAAGTGTCCTCAATTGGTTAAAGTTTCCAAAATGAATCCTGGGGCATTCATTGTGGACAATAGGAACAGTCTGATCTCATGCTTTGCAAACACATACATGTCACCGGGAAACAGCTCTCCTAAAACGGGGAACTTCTCCTTTTGAGCCTTCTGAGGAACATTTTCCTGACCTTGGTAAAAACCCAAAACTGTGCGGACAAAAAGAAAAGATGGTCTGAGAACAGCTGTCGCTCTGTTCCTGGGTCGTAGGAGAACAGCAACCTGTCAGTGAAGAGCCGAACGCACTGACTAATATCGTCACAGAGACTAACGAGCCAACGGCTTCAATGACCCCCGAATGCAAGCTGCAGCCTGCCCCTCCCATATTGACAATCATCCTTAATTAGCATTTTTCCTAAATAAATCCAGGTAAATTGACGGTGAAGACATGGGAATAGTCTGATCCCACCCTCTATAGACGCACCCATGACACCGGAATCAGTTATCCTCCAACCGGGATTGTCTCACTTCCAGCCTTTCAGTGTCCTATCTGTTCCTGCGTTTTCGAATTGCCCTGGAGCTGAGATGAGATTTGACATCCTAACGTACAGGAACGAGAATCCTTCACCATCATTGATCATTTCATGTCTGGAGAACATCAGAGTCAAAGTACCGGCGTCCGAAAGAACGGAAAGATTTCTAAACTGTCTCTGCCCAGATTCCGAAAGCTCGAGTCTGGGATTTCTGTTTTTCTTGTTGACAGTTTTCCCACTTGACAATTGGCAACATTTTCCCAGAATCTTTTCACAATCCTCTGCTTTGCACCATGTACAGCGATTCACGACCCTGGGAATGTTTTGTTTGGAGCAAAGAAGATTAATGTGAAATTTCTTGGGGACGTTTATAATGATGTGCGAGAAAGAGCTGTGGATGGGCGGATTAATGGTCAGGAGGAACTGCTGCCTCTGACCAGGGTAATTGACCAGAGAACGAGGAGTGAAGACGTTTAATGGAAAAAGACGACTTGTTTCAAATAAACTCAGTGAAACCTACATATATCCCATGCGTTTTTTTATCATCTGTGGATAGAGAAATAGGTCCGTTTTGAGTCAGGTCCGTTTCTTGTTCAGAACGCAAGTTTCCTGCATGTCAAGAAATGAGTAGACCTGAGAACACATCGAGTTGTTTCGGCGGGTTTTCTGGAGTTGCAGCGATAACTCTTCCAACAAGAAAACATTTAAAATCAACTGTGAGGGAAACATGCTCGGTATTGATGAGAGATAGAATGAATATGAAGGATCCCTTTTCATGAGCAGAGAGATAAATAACACGGCAATGTTCGAGGAATAAAGATGCACTTTTATCGCGCTTTTCAGCTCCACATTAATCACAGGCACTGAAGCACCTTTGAAGCAGATGTGTCATTGTCAATAATAATGTGCTCATCAGGGCAGTTTGTTCAAACAGAGGTCAAAAAAGAAAACTCAGAACTGGCACTGGAAACGCCAGTGAGATTATGTTTTACTTTAAAAGTTTGTCCTGCTCTTGTTTATATCCAGAATTGTGCAGGACCAGTGATCCCAATCTCAGGGGAAGGCGTTACCCTCTTAAGAAACAAATGAGGAGGATGTTCTCACATTCAGTGTGTAGCAAGTATGTAGAAGTAATCACAGCTAAGGCCTGTCAAGACTGGGTATGTTCAAGGCTTCAATTATCTCTCTGTTAATAGCATGAAGCAAGTGGCAGTGTGAAATGTGTCCAAATTTGCTGACAATACACACTCGTGGGAGCGCATGTTATGATAAGATCATGGCAATATGCATAGGCATATAGATAGGTTGGGTGAGTGGGGACAGACTATTCAGGTGCAGTTTCATGTCAGGATTATGAGGTCATGCACTTTGGTCGGAAGAGTCAAAAGACAGATTACTATTAAAATCGAGAGAAAGTAGAAGAAACATGTGACGCAGAAGGATATTATACACTGCACAAAGTTTAGTATCATATTCTTTCCCTGACAAAAAGGATGGCTTCCTTTCCGAATGCTGACAATGAAAAAGATTGTTTCCCAGGAAAGAAAAATAATTGAAACTAATAGCCTAATCGAAAATTTAGAAAATACTTGGATCGTTCCAATGGATGACGTTGATGTTTATGGCTCGCTAACATTTGTTTACAATGGGGCTGGGAGTGGGAGTTAGGGGACCTGGGGAGGGGAAGTCAGGTTACCCATGATTACTGTCATCCTTCATCTGTCTACGTCATTTTGTACGTTTTATTTCGCATTTTGGTCCCTGTGAGTGCCCTTGTAAACTGTACCCGCTGGTGACTTATTTCCCTGGTTGTTCTTCATCACGACTCAAAAGAATTCAAAATTCTTTTCTCCTTGATTTCGGTGATCTCTAATCAAATGTCACCAATACCTGGATACTTTCCACGTCGGTCTGCCTTCTTGCAATATCAGTTGATCCGTCACTGTGTTACTGTTTCACAAATCAAGAACAAATCAAACAGCACCAATAGCATCTCGGTTCCAAATGCAGATAACTGCAGCCGCTCCCCAGACTACTGCAAACTGTGCGATCACAGAAGCACACATTGTACAGCCAGGAAACTCAAAACAACAGAAACACTCTTTTGGGTTATGTACCTGGTTGTATATCTCAATCAGCAAACGAATTTTACATTGGTGATCTCAACAGTTCCCTCACACAATGAACTAACTATTGCTGCAGACGGAGGAGAAAGTGAGGACTGTAGATACTGGAGGTCAGATTCGAGAGTGTGGTGCTGGAAAACACAGAAGGTCAGGCAGCATCCGAGAAGCATGATAATCGACGTTTTGGCTGAATGCCTGATGAAGTACTCATGTCAGAAACGTCCATTCTCCTGCTTCTTGGATGCTGCCTAACCTGCTGTACTTTTTCAGCAACGCACTCTCCATTGCTCAGATTGTCACACAACCGAACTTCGAGCCACGGAATCAGCGACACTCAGTGTCATGAGTCAACTTACTGAGGACACCTGGCAGTGGTGTTTTGTGTCAAGTTGATCTTCATGAATGCGTATCGTGAGTTGTCTGTCCTTTATAATGTTTCCTGCAGTCACTACGTGCAACATTGTTTGTCCAAATGTGTCCTGCGGATGATGGGTCCATTTTTTGGTGAATTGTTGTCAAACGTGGCTTTCGGTTTATGTTGTCTCATAAATCCGAGTGGTCAGAGGTGTCTGCCTGTACATGCCGAGACATTTTAACCTATAATGTAGAGTGATTGGTGTGTTGGGTCATGGCATGTCCTCCTCGCGTTGATTTTGGCAAGGGATCTGCGGCAATACCTACTGTTGCAAAGTATTTCTGGAGGATCCAGTAAACAACACAACCAGCTGTTCCGAGTAGCAATGAACAGCGATGACGAGGACAACAAATTCGACTGGATCAACACAAAAATAATAGGACAAGCTAAATAAAGTGCAGCCAGAGAATTTCTAGAATGACAAGACTCATCCAATGACTCCATAAAAAAACAGTTGATCTGGACCCAAAATACTGGGACATGCAAAGGACGACAAGAACCAGCAACTGAAAGCTGTGGGAAGGAAATCAAACCAATTCGAAACGCGTCAGGACAGCAGCGCTTCACACGAGTTTCATCTGCCTTGAGGATATCACTGAGAAAGGGAAGGAAACGGCTGCAAACCAACTTCTCAAAACGACCACACATCCCCACACCATCTGCACCCTTCACTGGAACTGCAGATCTTTACACAAACCTTGAAACCCTGAAACAGTCAGAGCCACCCCAGCGGGAAAATGAACCCTGGCCTCCCACGTGACAACGGAGGTTACCAGACGCCACACGGTGGATGTCGGAGCTAACTGAGGCTGCAAGCTACTTGTGCATGTTCTTGTCAATAACACCTGCTTGATTATCCTCATCTCATTTTCCATCATGTAACGTTGTATGCCTTAAGCTTTACAAATTCACAGTTAAATATCTCTAAAAATTGTGAGAATTTCTGCCGCTCTGACACATACAAACAGTGATGTCTAGATTCCAACCACTCCCCAGCTGATAAAGTTTTCTATGTACAGCTACTCGAACATTTATGACTCTTATCTTAAATCTATGGCTACCGTTTGATTGATCCCTCCATCATAGGGAAAGTTTTCGTTAAGTGTACCCAACCCATTCCACTCATTATTTCCTACATCTCAATACTGTCTCCTCTCAACCTCTACAGCCCTCAGAAAAACAAGGCCAGTCTAAATGAACTATTTCATAGCTGAAGTTCTTCAATCCAGACAATATATTGGCAAATCACTTCTGCACCGTTTCCACAGCTGTCATATCGCATCTTTTATGTGAATTGCAGCATTGTATATAATACTCTAGTGAGAGACGAATGAAGACTTGAAATAAATGTGGGGAATTCACAAACATTGGTATTATCTAATAAAGTCTCTTTCCCTCGAAATTGTTCTGTGTCCTTTCATGAACCCAGTGCTCCAATGAACTCTGGTCCATGCAAATCAAACACTGTACATGAGGATTGATAACCAACCACATTATCTGATTGCATAAAGTGGCTTAAAGGTCCTCATGGTGGTATTCGGGCATGTTCACCTAACAAGAGTGATAGCTGCAACACTAACCTACCGGTGTCAATGTGAAAGTGAATGTTAATTTGTGCAATGCCCCAGAGACATGGGAGGAGGGATGGAAAGGAAGAATAGTGATTGTGAAAGGGAGAAAATTCTCCGAGATTCGATGCAGATAAAGTTTGAAGCAAATAAATCATCATCTTAGAGAGTATTTTCACATTAAAATTGATTGTTTCTTTTCTGCGTTTGTTTTGCAATGGTTATGTGAAGTAACATGGAACAAATGCGCTTTACTGATACTCGGATTTGAATGGAGGTTGCTTCGGCCACAATGCAGAGGACGAGCCACTATATGATCACATGAAAAACTCAACAGTAAAAGCAATAAATGCAATGGCTGAGATTGGCGAGGAACCGCACCACATGCACAAGAGGACAACGAACTGAGATTGGAATGAATCGTCATCTTCGATGCCCTCATTGGCTGTGGAGATTCCATCATTGAGAATGTTGAAGACTGAGTTCAATAGATTTCTAGCAAAGATGAAATGTACAGGCGATAGTACACAAATTGTTGAAATGTAAGTCTCAAAAACGACGAAGTTTCACATCGTTACTTTATCAGTGCAGCGGGACAACGTAGTAACAACTGTTGAACACTCACATCACACCGGTTCCCAGGTCTGGAATCAGAGAAATTTAGTGGCGCAGTGGCGAGGATCCGATCGGAAATTGGGAGTGGAATGAACGCATGGATCTCTCCTCCATCTGCAAGTGACAAAGTCCGTGAGCATGCATTCCTTCTATGAAGGCAGAGAGGCGCGTGAAACGCCCAGGCTGAGAGCTCCAAACTCGGCTGGAGCAACTTCTGTTGACATGGAATAGGGAGCATTGGGAGAAGAAGCTGGGAGTTCTAACCTCATCTGGATAAACTTTAATTGACATGGTGCAGGAAACATTGGGTTGATGGAAAGTACCCTGAGCCATTTCAATCTGAACTGAAATAGTTTTCGGCAGCATACATTTTTGTGGATTGAGGGTGGATCTTCCCCAGGGAATTGTCACAATTGTAAATAAACATTTTGCAAAGACTCAGCTCGTGTGGGAGTATCTGTGCATTATGAAATGGACTAAATATCATTGCACTCTGACATTTCTCATATTCTGACACTGCAGTCGGTTAATTTTCTGGAAGGATATTTTTAATTTTTTTGTGTGTTATTCAATTTCCTGCAAGCTTGTTCTGGTCTGGTCATTGATGTAAAATAAACAACCAGAAATTAGCATGAAGTTAGGTTTCGGTTCGAGGTCCCGTCGAATTACGGAAGAACAACGGGAGAGTAGAGGTGAAATTTATCAGAACAGCAGTGATCAAATTGAGTGGACGGGCAGACAAAGGGTGAAAGGAAGCTTCATGGGGATAAATGTGCTTTCTTTGCCAACGAAACGTACCGCGTCACAAAGTGGTGACAATTGAAGTCAAGCATTGTGGGTGATAATATTTGCTGGTTTTGTGAATGTTTCACCTGCACTGACAGGAATGGAGTGTATAAGTCCTTCTACACAGAGTGAGGCAGGGAGAATGTAAACACAGCAAGCTTCAAAAAAACAGAAATATTTCTTCTTTTCTGAACTTCAGTCCCGGACTAAGATGACTTTGCAAAATTATTTTACACCATGTCAGGGGAGGATTTACAGATTCGAACACGGAAATCAAATTATGTATCAAGATTAAATCATGCCACTTTATTCGCTAAGACAAAAGCAACATGGAAGTTTTACCTTCTGACTCGCAGTAATTCTTGCACAATATCATAAATTTGTTTCCCATGAAACGGGAACAGCTGCTCTTCCTCTAAATTCCTAAACGTATTAAAACCTTGGTATGTTGAACAAATCACACTTGAATCGTTTTTGATCTCTTTAGAACAACTTCAACTCCTCCACCCCGAACTTAGATATATTATTCCGCATTTCTTTGACTGTTCTGATAAATCTCCTTTTCGATTTCTCCACAAACATTCACATTCTTTGTCGAGATCACCTGTTGGTGCAAACCCAAATGCTGTGTGTTCATGTGGGTGATGTCATCACACACAGGCAATTGCTCAGTAACATCACCCTGATTCCCGGGCATTTCTTCAAGTGTGAACGTTTGCTTTGACCACAGTGCTTCTGATTTCGTTCGAGCTGCCGGGTCCAACATTTGATTAGCAAGAGGAAATCAAATAAATCAAATAAATTACTTCTGTAGTTTTTACTGATAATCTACTGTTACAATCTGACACAATCTTTTGTACTGTCCACTCTACTACCAATCTTGATCTCATCTGCAAACTCACTGACCATGTTTTATACATTTTTATCTAAATCATTTGTATGAATGAAAAACGAAAGTGGGCTCAGTATTGAACCCTGTGGAACACAGCTGGTAACAGTCCTCCAGTCAGAACACTACCTTCCACCACCGTTCATGCCTTCTACCATTAAATTAATTTTATATCTAATTGTAAATCTTACGTTGAGTTCTATGTTAAAAATTAATCAACCTTGTGGATTAATTATTTAAAGGATTTATTAAATTCCAACTGAACAATGCCTACCACTTAGTCCTCATCAATATTCTTGGTTACGTCCTCAAATAACCCAACCATTTTTGTGGGACAGAAATTCCCTCGCACAAAACCAAACTGATTAGCCCTATTCATTATTCGTCTCTCAAAATACATATAAATCCGATTGCTCAGAATTGTTTCCAACAACTTACCCACGACCTTAGCAAGCCTCACAGGCATATCATTTTCAGTTTTCTCCATTCATCCCTTCCTCAACAAAACTACACCCTATTTATTGGGCACATCACTCGCAGTAATAGGTGATGCAAATATTTTTACCAAGGGCCCAACAGTTTATTTCCCTGTTTTCCCACAAAGCCCTTGCTGCACGAGATCAGATCCCAGAGAAATATCCAACTTTATATTTTCCAAGTCTTCCGGAAGTTCCTCTTTTCAATGTGAACTACTTTCAAAACATCAATGTTTGTAGCCTCCATTTCGTTCACTAATGTGAAATGAACATTTAGTGTCTCTCCCATCTGCTGAGGTACAAGACAAATGTTAGCTCTTGCATCTTCCTGGGATCCGATTTGGTCTCGAGCACTGAATGTACTTATAAAATATCTTTACTTTATCCTTAAATTTATGTGCTAAGGCTATTTAATATGCTCGCTTTGCCTTCATGATTTCCTTTGAAGAATGCCCCTCCACTCCTCATATTGTTCAAGAGATTGACTTGAGATCGCATGTTTACATGGAAACTGATTTGTAAAAGAAAATAAATTCTTAGACGACAAGACCTTCATCCCTGCGATCAACGTTGTTCTAATAGAATCCTGACAATGTGCAAAAAGGCAAATCAGCCCAAGAAGAACCCATGAAACATTCGAAGATCATTGCACATAAGCTCACATCGCTGTAACTCTGCATTTCCCATGGCCAAATGACATCAACAACGTATTTTCCTTCTGTGGAGAAAACTCACGTAGACACGGAAAGAACGTGCAAACTGCTGACAGTCGCCCGATGAAGAAATTGAACCAGCGTTGCTGAGGCTGGAAGACAGCAGCGCTACCACTGTGTCAGCCATTGTAAACCTCCTATCCACCACTCATAATATATCTCCTCTTAGACATGAGGGCAAAAGCTATTCCAGATAATCCAAATGCGTCTGACGAGAGCCTCTTCTCGCGTCAGTTGCACACCTCTGCAGTTGGTTCTTAACTCGCTTGAATGAATGCCAACATTGCATTTACCCTCCTAACGGCCAACAGAACCTGCATTTAAACATAAGAGAAACCTGAACTAGATCTCTCAAGTGCCTTTAACCGAGGGATCTCTGAAGCCTTTCCCCGTCACAAAATGGTCTATTCCTCTAATCATGCCATTACTTTATTAGCTCTCTCTTTTCCACACAGTGTTCTAACTGCAACAAGTTTTTATCCATGCATTAATCAAGTCCATGTCATTCTGCAGCCTGCCCACTTCCTCAAAACTATCTGTCCTTCCACCTGTTGTTGTGTATTCTGCAAAATATCAACAAAACTCTCAGGTCCTTTGACCCGATCATTCACGCATAACGGGAATAGTTGTGGTGCCAAAACTGACTCTTGCTGAACCCCACACGTCACGCGCTGCCATCCTGGAAAAGACCCTTTCACCCAACTGTTTTCAGCCAGTCAGCCAAAACTCAAGCCATGCCAGTACTTTGCCCCTGACACCATAGACCCTTATTTCGCAGCTTCCGATACTGCACCTTGACAAATGCCAGCTGCGAATTCAAGCTGATCACATTCACAGAATATACTGTTTGTAACTTGCTCATTACCTCCTCATAGAATTCTATTACATTTGACCTTAAGAACCTGTGTTGATGCTTCAAGTACTACGGAACCCCATCCTTATATTGACCTCTCGTACGCTATTGAATACAAAATTGATTTGTTTGACATTTATCTAAAATATTAAAACTTTGCTTTCAGTCCTGAATGTCACGAACAACAAGTCCAATCGCAGTTGAACTCTGCGCTCTGAGCTCTCTCAGCAGGCTCGATGAGTGAGTGAATTCCTTCCCCCAGTGGATCGCTCTGCGGTCTCAGCAGGGTCGATGAGTGAGCTAACTGTTTTTCTCAAATGAAGCATGAAATACGTTCTGCCCACTGCAAACTCGCTGGTGTACTGAGAGTTGAGATGATCGCGCGAACCGAGTCCCACAGTGAAAACAATTGAAGTGCCTCTCAACTTGTGAAAATGTCGATGGAACATCAGTCCTGCAGAGACTGGAGAGCACATCCCACACACCGGATATTTGATAGTCTCTCCACAATGTGAAGACGTTCATGATTAAACGATCCGAAGGAACTTGTATAGTGATTACCACAATCTCAGCATTTGAAGGGTCTCTTCTTTGTGAATACGCTGATGCTATGTCAGTCCCCAGGAACATTTGCAACACTAGTCACGGTATGGGCGTTGAAAAGACCTGTTAGTAATGTTGATGGGACTTCACTTCGATTGGACATCTGCAGCACGTCCCACATTTGTGGAATTGAAGATGTCTGTCCTGTGGGTGAGCACGTGGATCGGACGCCAGGCCCCCAGAAGTTCTAAAGGACTTTCATTCGTGTGAGCACATTTCCTATGCATCAACTACACAGAGGTATGATAATATTTTCGAAAGTCTGGACAGATGAAAAGTTTCTCATGAGTATGAGCATGGTGTTGGATAATCCAATCACAGGACGTGGTATTGCATTTTCCGCAATCCAGACATTGAAATGATTTCTCGTCATTGTGATCGAACAGGTGTCGCAGTGGGTCAGAGAAGGAGTGTATCCCTTCCCACACATTGAGCTTGTTCCTGGTATCATTGCTTTCATGGGGTTTGAGCTCAGATGGAGAAATGAATCATCACTTGTCGACAGTCTCACTTAAATATGACTACAATTGTAGTTTGTGAGCTCTGGTGGGTGCAGAAGCCTTGTCCACACACACAAGTGAACGATTCTCTCCCACCGTAACCGGAGCCTTTTCCTTCCATGTTCAAACTCTGATCAAGTTCTATTTCGGATAAAATGCGCGACTTCATCTTTCATGGTGATTGTTTATTAAAACTTCCCCTTCTAATATGCTGTAAAATTGATGTTATAATGTTTTTAAAATCAAGAGAATGAGAAAGACTCTCACAGACTGTGGATTGTTCCTGAAGCTAGGATTGCAGTTAAGGGATTTAGGAACCAACAATTTGACAGGAAATTTGCAAGAATCTTTCAGACACACAGCCTCTACTTCTGAGAAGGAGCAGGTCAACAGGTGGATGTGATCACCATCAAATCCCTGTTCGCTAGAGGTCAAACACTGTCCGGACGTCTCTGATATCATGTCCTGTTGGAGCAGACATTTTCTTCAATTGAATCGTGCAAAAGTGAGGCTCTATCTTCAGTCCCCAACACAAATCCACTGCCTCGCCACTGAGTAGAGATTGTGGACTTGGAAAGGCACAGCAGTGCAGGCAGCACCCGAGAAGCAGGAGAATCGATGTTTCAGACAAGAGCTCTTCATTTGGAATGTGGCTTGTGAGCCGAGGCGGTACAGAGACAAATAGGAGAAGGCAAGGTATCTGAGAGTGTGATAGGTGGGTTGAGGTGTGGGTAATGTAAGATTGGTAAGGTAACGAGTTTTTTTTATTTGTTTTTTCAACAGTCTGTTTGGGAATTTAGAATCGTGGAAATGGAGGTGAGGGCATTTGAATGTTCCTCCTGTCGAAAGTGGGAGGTAAGGGTCATGACTAGTGTCCCTGCTGACTACATCTGCGGGAAGTGCACCCAACTCCAGCTCCACGAAAACCGCGTTAGGGAACTGGAGCTAGAGCTGTATGACCTTTGGATCATTCGGGAGGCAGAGAGGGTTATTGAGGGGAGTTACAGGGAGGTAGTCACTCCTCAGGTACAAGTAAAAGGCAAAATGGTTACAGGCAGGGGACGGAAGTGGAACCGGCAGGCACTGCAGGGATCCACTGTGACCATTCCCTCAATAATAAGTCTACCGTTTTGAATACTATTGTGGGGGACGACTTACCAGGGGAAAGCAATGGGACACAGGGCTATGGCACAGTGTCTGTCCTTGCTGGTTAGAAGGGAAGGGGGGAGAGGAGCAGAGCAGTAGTCATTGGGGGCTCCATAGTTAGGGGACAGATAGAAGGTTTTGTGGGGACGAAGGAGACTCACGGTTGGTGTGTTGCCTCCCAGGTGCCAGGGTTCGTAATGTCTCTGATCGTGTTTTTGGGATCAATAAGTGGGAACTGGAGCAGCCCCAGGTCATGGTCCATCGAGCACCACCGATATAGGTAGGAAGAGAGATGGGGATTTAAGGCATAAATTCAGGGAGCTAGGATGGAAGCTTAAAGCTAGGACGAACAGAGTTGTTGTCTCTGTTTTTTTGTCCATGCCACGTGCTAGTAAGGCGAGGAATAGGGAGAGATTGGAGTTCAACACGTGGCTACAGGGATGGTGCAGGCGGGAGCGTTTTGGATTCTTGGATAATTGGGGCTCTTTCTGGGGTGGGTGGGACCTGCAAAAGCAGGATGATCTTCGTCTGAACCAGAAGGGTACCAATATCCTGGGGGGGATATTCGCTCAGGATATTGGGGGTGGGTTAAAACTAATCCAGCAGGGGGATGGGAGCCAAAATTGTAGTTCGAGTATAGAAAAGGTTGAGAGTATGGAGATCCGAAATCAAGTATCAGGGATGCAAGATGGCACCGGCAAGCAAGATGTTGGTTTGAAGTATGTCTACTTCAACGCCAGGGGCATCCAGAATAAGGTGGATGAACTTGCAGCATGGGTTGGTACCTGGGACGTCGATGTTGTGGCCATTTCGGAGACATAGATAGAGCAGGCACAGGAATGGTTGTTACAGGTCCCAGGATTTAGATATTTCAGTAAGAACAGTGGGCGCCACGGTGGCACAGTAGTTAGCACTGCTGCCTCACAGCGCCAGACGACCCAGGTTCAATTCCCACCTTGGGCGACTGTTTGTGTGAAGTTTGCACATTCTCCCCGTGCCTGCGTGGGTTTCCTCCGGGTGCTCCGGTTTCCTCTCACAGTCCAAAGGATGTGCAGGTTAGGTGAATTGGACATGCTAAATTGCCCATAGTGTTAGGTATAGGTGAATGGGTCTGGGTGGGTTGCTCTTCGGAGGGTTGGTGTGGACTTGTTGGGCCAAAAGGCCTCTTTCCACACTGTAAGTAACCGAATCTAATCTAAACAGAGAAGATGGTAAAAGAGGCATTCTTGGTCAAGGGACAGCATTGCAGTTGCAGCAAGGATGTTTGGGGACTCGTCAACTGAGGTAGTATAGGCTGAGGTTATAAAAAGGAAAGGAGAGGTCACGCTGTTGGGAGTTTTCTATAGGCCTCCGAATACTTCCAGAGATATTGGGGAAAGGATAGCAAAGATGATTCTCGATAGCAATGAGACAGACAAGGTAGTTGTCATGGGGGACTTCAACTTTCCAAATATTGACTGGAAACACTATAGTACGAGTACTATAGATGGATCCGTTTTTGTCCAATGTGTGTAGGAGGGCATCCTGACACAGTATGTAGACAGGCCAACACGGGGTGAAACCACATTAGATTTGGTACTGTGTAATGAGCCCGGCCAGGAGTTAGACTTGGAAATAGCTGAGCACTTTGGTGATAGCGATCACAATTCTGTTATGTTTACTTTAGTGATAGAAACCGACAGCAGCATACCACTGGGCAATATCTACAGCTTGGGAAAAGGCAATTACATTGCGATTAGTCAAGATTTAGGAAGCATCATATGGGGAAGGAAACTGCAGGTTTTGGGCACATTAGAAATGTGGAGCTTAATCAAGGAAAAGCTCCTGAGTGTCTAACATAAGTAAGCACCTGCCAGGCATGGAGGAAGTATGTAGAGCACGGGAGCTGTAGTTTATGAAGGAAGTTGAATCTCTGGTCACGAGGAAGAAAAAGGCTTATGTTCAGATGAGATGTGAAGGCTCAGTTAGGCCGCTTGAGGATTACAAGACAGCAGGAAAGACCTAAAGAGTGAGCTCAGAAGAACCAGGAGGAGACATGAGACGTTGTTGGTGGATAGGGTCAGCATAAATCCTAAGGCTTTCTACAGGTATTTAAAAAATAAAAGAATGACAAGAGTAAGATTAGCGCCAATCAATGATAGTAGTGGGAAGTTGTGTGTGGAGAAGAGGGCATAGGGGAAGCACTAAATGAATATCTTTCGACAGTATTCTCCTAGAAAACGACCATGTTGTCGAGGAGAATATTGAGATATAGGCTACTAGACTAAGTGGGATTGAGGTTCACAAGGAAGAGGTATTAGAAGTCCTGCAGAGTGTGAAAGTAGATAAGACCCCTGGGCCGGACGGGATTTATCCTAGGATCTTCTGGGGAGCCAGAGAGGAGATTTCCGAGCCTTTGACATTGATCTTTAAATCGTCATTGTCCACAGGAAGAGTGCCAGAAACTGGAGGACAGCAGTTCAAGAAGGGGAGTAGAGACAACCTGGTCATTCCAGACCAGTTAGCCTTACTTCAGTTGTTCGTAAAGTGTTGGAAAAGGTTATAAGAGACAGGAGTTATAATCATCTGGAAAAGAATAACTTGATTAGGGATAGTCAGCACAGTTTTGTGAAGGGTAGGTCGTGCCTCACAACCTTCATTGAGTTCTTTGAGAAGGTGACCAAACAGGTAGATGAGAGTAAACCAGTTGATTTAGTGTATCTGGTTTTCAGCAAGGCATTCGATAAGGGTCCCCAGAGTAGGCTTTTGTACAAAATGCGGAGGAATGGGATTATGGGAGATATAGCAGTTTGGATCTGTAATTGGCTTGCTGAAAGAAGCCAGAAGGCGGTGGTTGATGGGAAATGTTCATCCTGGACACCGGTTCCCAGTGGTGTACCGCAAGGGTCGGTGTTGGGTCCACTGCTGCTCTTCATTTTAATAAACGACCTGGATGAGGGCGTAGAAGGGTGGGTTAGTAAATTTGCAGACGACACTAAGGTCGGTGGAGTTGTGGATAGTGACGACGGATGCTATAGTTTACAGAGAGACATCGATAAGCTACAGAGCTGTGCTGAGAGGTGGCAAATGGAGTTTAATGCGGACAAGTGTGAGGTGATTCTTGTTGGTCGGAGTAACCGGAGTGCAAAGTATTGTGCTAATGGTAAGTATCTTGGAAGTGGAGATGTGCAGAGAGATCTCGGGGTTCAGGAACAGAGATCCTTAAAATTTGCTACCCAGGTTGACAGGGTTGTTAAAAAGGCATACAGTGTTTTAGCTTTCATTAATAGAGGGATCGAGTTTCGGAACCATGAGGTTATGCGACAGCTGTACAAAACTCTGGTGCGGCCCCACTTGGAATATCGTGTACAGTTCTGTTCACCACATTATAAGAAGGATGTGGAAACTTTGGAAAGCGTGCCGATTTCCTCGGATGTTGCCTGGTATGAAGGGAAGATCTTACGAGGAAAGGCTGAGAGACTTGACACTGTTTACGTGGACGAGAAGAAGGTTGAGAGGTGACTTAATAGAGACATAAAAGATAATCATAGGGTTAGATAGGATGGTAATTATTTCTGATAAAAAAGCGTGAAGTAGTTTTCTCCAGGGCTAATCTGTTTGAGTTTGAAATTCCACTTCTGTGTTTCTCCTTCGAGGAACATGTGGATAACAAGCAGCTGACGCGAAGAATGCTCCAGTTTGGCAGGAAGAGCAACATGAGAGAGTAGAAGCCGTAGAGTAACGTGGAAACAGTTGGGGAGGAGACGTACGGGAAGTGGCTTAATGCTTCTCTTCCCATGTAACGATAACACAACTAGAGCAATCCAATGTAAACAGGCAGGAGGATGGGAGATGACAGGAAACCAGGCTGCCTCAGGAGCTATACATTCAACGTGTATCAATTCTTAATGGCTGGGCCTGTTCTCGAATGGCAGCCTACTGCCTGTTTACCTCTTTGCTGACGTAAACAGGCTCTGGTTTTCAAGTCTAAAGTGAAGGCAGAAGTAGCCAAATGGTTAAATTCCTAATTTTCTGAGGCATTTGTCACTCTCGCAAGATGTGTCTGTGGTAATAGAAAGAACTAAAATTCCACCGAATAGTTCAAAAGAATTGACGTCTTCATTGGAAGCATCTTGCAAAGCAAGTTGTTTATCTTCTTAAACTCAGTTTTCCTAAATATCTCTCAAAAATGAGCTGTTTCTGAGTACTTTGTAGCCAGAACATTTGAAAGAATTTCATTATGGTTTGAATTATTTGTGGCACTTCTTAATATACCGATTAATGTCTCCGATCGATGAATGGAACCGAGAATATCAGAGTCAATCTCAGACCGCTGTCAGAGGAGGGGAAGATAGGAGCGTCTCGCACGCTACTCTTGTGCACATGATCAATTTCAAACCAATCCAATACCTGCAACTCGTGGGAGTTTTTAGGAAACAATTAAAAAGAGCCCCGTTTCAACTCTGTGAATCTTTAGGGGAATGAAGGATGAACTGACCGAATGAGCAGAGACTGTCAAGGTACCTTCCCCTTCTTGAAGGAGCAGGGACATGATCTCTGATGTTCTAGAGGCATGAACTGATCTGAGATATTGAAGCATTCCCATCAGAGCTGCTCAACTGTCGCTATTGTCACTGTCAGCAACAATATAACCTGATTCCCTGACCAGGCAACCAACCCTGGCCGCAGTGAAGAAAACACCGACTCTTAACCAATACATCACCAGTGCTGCCTCGCAAGCTGGATAACCTGTGTTCACACCCCCTCGGTGATCTAAACCCCATTTCACTTACAGAGGCAAACACACAGACATGTTCTGGCGAACTGACTGTGGCCTTTGGAGAGATCAGCCAGAAAATAGGATTGCACTCAATTGGCTTATTTTGTCCCATTTCAAATTTCAACACCAGAGTTTGGTTGCAGCAAAGAACGGAAACATTCAGCCATTCCCCTGTCCGTATTCCTCCCCTATCTAAGCATTGAGCAACGGGGCAGTGTGCTCTGAGAGAAGGATTCTCACTCTTTAGAAAAAGCAACATAATAAATGATTGGATAGCCCGTGCATTAGAAACCAGTCGGAACAAAACCAAGACAGAACTGAAGGCATCATGAGCAGAAGGATGGGAGACTGTAATGCCGTCTCAGACAGTGTCCATATTGATAGACACAGCGACTGTCCCTGGAATCCAGTCATTTGGATTCCGTGCTCTCACAGCCATGGCCTGCGAATCGTTAGCATTTATTGTTACCAATATGAAATGCTGCCTTCCCCTCAAAAGTAGAATTATGACCTGGACATGCACACATAAATTGTGAAATTTATATAAATTGATGTTTTTTTCTTCCATATTTGGGCTGAAAGTGTAACATGTAAACACTTAGATTATCATTAAAATCCAATATTCAAGCCAGTTAGTGTTGTCACAAAACTACAAAACCAGAGGAAGAGCTAGGAGTTGCATGAATGAAGGAGGTGAATGCTCCTGCTTCCGACCCACTTTTCATCCCTTTTGTCCCAAAAACAAGTGCAGAAGCCAAATACTGGCAATCTGATATATATTAAAAAAAAAACAGAAAATGCTGGAAGTATTCAGCTTGTCAGGCAGCTTCTGAAAGTGTGGTAGAGGTCAACACCATCACAACCTGACTGTCTTTCCTTTGTATTCACGATAACTAATATCCAAGTCACAACTCATTCAGACACATTTTCTCATCTTTAAAATGTATGAACGCTTTGCCATGAGAAACGTTTTGTCAATTAATTCAGTACTGACAGAATAACCGTTTAAATCTGTATGAGACATGTTGCAAAGAGTCATACCAGACAAAATGAGGTGCCAAGTGAAGAAATATGTGTTTCATTCAGGAAAGTTAAAATAGAATTGTTCATAGAAAATTGTGGTGAACTTTCTGCCGATTTTTTTTATGAGGTAAGAAGAAGTCTTGATGATGCTAATCCAAAGCGATCAGCTAAATGTAGATTGGCCAAACAAAAGACAAAAGTTCTGTGAGACTGCTGTGCATGAAACATGGGGATGAAGGAATATAAGGGATAATAGCAATATTCAAAGTTTGTGAGAAGATTTGTAGCTCGGGTGCTCGTTGCTGTGGTTCTGTTCGCCGAGCTGGAAGTTTTTGTTGCAAACGTTTCGTCCCCTGTCTAGGTGACATTCTCAGTGCTTGGGAGCCTCCTGTGAAGCGCTTCTGTGGTATTTACTCCGGCATTTATAGTGGCCTGTCCCTGCCGCTTCCGGTTGTCAGTTTCAGCTGTCCACTGTAGTGGCTGGTATATTGGGTCCAGGTCGATGTGTTTGTTGATGGAGTTTGTGGATGAGTGCCATGCTTCTAGGATTTCCCTGGCTGTTCTTTGTTTGGCTTGCCCTATAATGGCAGTGTTGTCCCAGTCGAATTCATGTTGCTTGTCGTCTGCGTGTGTGGCTACTAGGGATAGCTCGTCATGTTGTTTCGTGGCTAGTTGGTGTTCATAGATGCAGATCGTTAGCTGTCTTCCTGTTTGTCCTATATAGTGTTTTGTGCAGTCCTTGCATGGGATTTTGTACACTACATTAGTTTTGCTCATTCTGGGTATCGGGTCCTTCGTTCTGGTATGTTGTTGTCTGAGTGTGGCTGTTGGTTTGTGTGCTGTTATAAGTCCTAGTGGTCGCAGGAGTCTGGCTGTCAGTTCAGAGATGTTCTTGATGTATGGTAGTGTGGCTAGTCCTTTGGGTTGCGGCATGTCCTCGTTCCGTAGGTTTTCCCTTAGGCATCTGTTGATGAAATTGCGAGGATATCCGTTTTTGGCGAATACCTTGTATAGGTGTTCCTCTTCCTCTTTTTGCAGTTCTGGTGTACTGCAGTGTGTTGTGGCCCTTTTGAATAGTGTCTTGATGCAACTTCGTTTGTGTGTATTGGGGTGATTGCTTTCGTAGTTCAGGACTTGGTCTGTGTGTGTGGCTTTCCTGTGTACCTTTGTGGTGAATTCTCCGTTTGGTGTTCTCTGTACCCTCACGTCTCGGAATGGGAGTTGGTTGTCCTTTTCTTCCTCTCTCGTGAATCGGATTCCTGAGTGTGGAGTTGATGATCCGATGTGTTTTCCCTATTTCCGTGTTTTTAATGCTTACAAAGGTGTCGTCAACGTATCTGACCCAGAGTTTGGGTTGAATTTGTGGTAAGACTGTTTGTTCTAACCTTTGCATTACTGCTTCTGCTATGAGTCCCGAGATCGGTGAGCCCATGGGTATTCCGTTGATTTGTTCGTATATCTGGTTGTTGAATGTGAAGTGTGTTGTGAGGCACAAGTCCAGTAGTTTAAGTATGCCGTCTTTGTTGATGGGTTCAACGTCCCGTCATCTGTTATGTCTGTTCAGCAGGTTGGCTATTGTTTCTCTGGCTAGGGCTTTGTCAATAGAGATGAACAGTGCCGTTACGTAGAATGAGACCATGGTTAGTTCCTTGTCTATGTGTATATTTCTGATGATGTCCAAGAATTCCTGTGTTGACTGTATAGAGTGTCTGGATCCGCTGATCAGGTGTTTCAGTTTCTGCTGTAGTTCTTTAGACAGTTTGTGTGATGGTGTCCCTGGTAGTGATACTATGGGTCTGAGTGGGATGTCTGGTTTGTGCACTTTAGGTAGTCCATAGAATCTGGGGGTGTTGTTGCTTTCAGGTTTCATTCTTTGTAGGTCTGACCTGGTTATCTGTCCTTTTTTTGTAGGTTCCTCAGTGTGTTGTTTATCCTATTGGTGAGCTGTGGGGTGGGGTCAAACTCTCTCTTTTGGTAGGTTGTTGATATCTGCAAGTAGTTGCTGTGCTTTTTGGGTGTATTCTGCTTTGTCCAGGATAACCGTCATTATGCCTTTGTCTGCTGGTATTATGATTATGTTCTTATCGTTTCTTAGTGATTTTAGTGCTTCCCTCTCCTTGGTGTTGAGGTTATGTGTTTGTCTTTTCCTTGTTATCAGGGGTACGATACTTTGTCTCACTGTTTGTTGTGTCTCTTCTGTTAGTCCATTGTTCCTGAGTGTGCATTCTAGTACTGCTAGGAAGTCTACTGTCTTGGCGTCCCTGTGGTTGTATTTGAGTCCCTCGGCCAGGATTGTTCTTTCCGTGTCTGTGAGCTGTCTGTGGGAGAGGATTTTAACCCAGGTGTGTGTTGTGGTGTCCTCTTTGTTGTGTGTTAGTTTGGCCATTTTTTTCTTTTAGTGCCGTTTTTTTTGCGGTGTGTAGTCCTGTTCTGTCCTCTGGTGACAGCTTGTTCTATGGTCTGGGTCCATTCCTGATTAGTGGTTTTTGAAATTAACGACTTTTTGCAAGGACTGCACAAAACACTATATAGGACAAACAGGAAGACAGCTAACGATCCGCATCCATGAACACGACATGACCAGCTATCCCTAGTAGCCACACACGCAGACGACAAGCAACATGAATTCGATTGGGACAACACTACCATTATAGGGCAAGCCAAACAAAGAACAGCCATGGAATTCCTAGAAGCATGGCACTCATCCACAAAATCCATCAACAAACACATCGACCTGGACCCAATATACCGGCCACTACAGTGGACAGCTGAAACTGACAACCGGAAGCGGCAGGGACAGGCCACTATAAATGCCGGAGGAAACACCACAGAAGCGCTTCACAGGAGGCTCCCAAGCACTGATGATGTCGCCTAGACAGGGGACGAAACGTTTGCAACAAAAACTTCCAGCTCGGCGAACAGAACCACAGCATAATAGCAATATTGATCATAAATTGGCTGCGTGAAAGGTTACTGGTGAAGGGTGTCTGCCTGAAACTTCGATTTTCATGATCCTCAGATGCTGCGTGACCTGATGTGTTTTTTGAGCACCACTCTAATGTTGACTCTGATCTCCAGCATTTGCAGTCCTCACTTTCGTCTGCGGGAAAGGGAACAGTTTTCAAGCGAACTTTGATTGAGCGTTGGTGTGTGAAAGTTCTGGTTAGATTATTTTAGCCAAGCAGCATTCTCTGATTTATCAGAGCGCCCAGCGCGCCCATGAGATACTCTGGTTGGAGGACCAGTGGCTCCAGCTTGGTCCTGTAGGACCGCCCCTTCTTCGCTGTTGAACATTATACATCATCACTTGGGATGGATCCTGCAGCATGCATAGGGTTAACATGAACTGTGAGCATGCTCGCGGCGAGTGCTCATTGGAACGAAATGTTGTTGTCTTCAATCGACAGTCGTTGAGTGAGGGCTAAAGGGGAGGGAAGCGCCAGATGCTATAGCCCAGTTAGAGGTTACAGGTTTGGTCATGAAATGATTCTGGAACCAAACATAGTTTATCTGGGATCGCCAATTAAGCCACAGAGAGCATGAGTCTTCTTCTCAGAAACAGGCTCCCGTCAGCGACCGCTATTCCTGTTTCAGTTTTTTTAAATTTATCAGGTCACGGTTGGTTTATCTATCTTTCGTGTGAATAGAGCTGAAAATAAATGATATTGTTTGAAATCATTGCGGTGGGGTTGTAGTGTTGTTGGGAGACGCTTGGGAGTGTATTAGTGACTGGAATTGGTGGGAAAGTGTACCCCATGAACATCTCTATCGCTTACCTTGCTGTAAATGTGTCAGAGACGGAAACAATGGAGCAGGAAGTGGAGGGACAGGACTCCTGCGCAGGATAGTGGTTCGCGGGGGTTTTGGAATTTGGGGTCATTCGTGGCCAATCCCTCAACAAAACCCGACCCATTGTTTTTCTCACTGCTCCCCTTCCCCACACTTTCCTACCACTCCCTCCACCCAGTATCAGCAACATTTTAAAGACGTTTACTTATTTCATACATACTATGTCGCTTTTGTCAGAACATTGAGTAATTTGAGAACTGAATTGAAGTTGAGATACAAAACAGCCAGTGTACAAATCTCAAAAGTTACTTTGCACCTCCTCGAACTGCTGAAGTTCGTATGCTAAAATTGGTCCCCGATTACTGTTTGGTAAGTACTTACAGAATTATTTTTTAAAATCTAGACAATGTGTTACTGATGTCTGTGTCAGTTAAAAACAATTGGTTTTCATATCCCACCTTTAACAGAATGGAAATATGAAATATTAGAACAGGACTGGCTTGTTGTGATGTTTGATCCTTCTCTGTAACTCAGTATGATCTTGTCTGATCATTCCGCACAGTAACCTGCTACTTCTGTAGGCCTCACCTTTTGATCCCTCTTGCCTCAAAACTTTAGATATCTTCATCTTGTCAACATTTCACATTCTGGCTTCAATAATGTTCTGTGGCATCAAATTTCACTGAGTAACCAGTCATTGATTAATAAATAAAATCGTCATCTCAGTCTTAAATGGACTACCCCATATTCTTAGAAGTGACGCCATCTCCCAACCCTCTATGGTTTGAACGCCCTGGTCATTGAAAGCATCCTTCCTGCATTTACCTTGTTCGTACCTTTTAGAATTTTACTCGTTTCTGTGACATCCTACTTCATCATTCTAAACTTGATTGATTTTCGTCCTAACGAATCCTCATACGTCAGTCCTGTCATCCCATGAATCTGTCTGGTAAACTTTTATTGTGCCGTCTCCGAATGGAGAACATCCTTGATCAGATAAGGATCCCAAGACTGCACACAACACTCTCGGTTGTGCTGTCAACAATACCCTGCACAATTTCAGCAAGTCTTCCCTGCTCCTGTGTTCAAATCCTCTCAGTACAAAGGCTAACACACCGTTTGCCTTCCTCACCTGCTGCTGCTCCTGCATGCTTCCGTTCAGCGACTTGTATACAAGAAGACGAGATCTCCTTTCCTATTTTAGTTTCGTAAACTCATGCTGGCTTTGTCCAATCCAGTTCCTGTTTTCCAGTGTTAGGCTAACTTTTCTGTCATTCCATGTTTTCTCGCTGCTTCCTTTTATAAATCGTGGCGTCATATTAACTGACCTCCAAGCCCTAGATATTGTTTCAGATTCGATAGAATATTGAAATATGACAATTAATTTACTCTATTTAGACTCCACACTCTAGTTACAGAACGCATTCACTGCATTTAGGGTGACTTCATGTACACTGCTGTTTGATTCGCAGTTGGTGGAATTTACTGTCTTTTAATCTCATCAATTTCCACAACACTATCTCCCTGATAACACTGATTTCTTTCAGTTTCTCTCTCTCTTTTTCTTCCCAGCACTTTAGGAATATTACTTTTATTATCTGTGATGAGAGAACCAATATACATATTTATTTGGTGTGCTATATATTTATCCCACATTATAACATCCTCTGTTTCTCATTGTAAGGGATTTGTTTTCAATAATCGTTTTTTATCTCAATTCATATACCTTCAGGAGCTTTAACAATTCATTATTTGCTAACTGTTAAACGAAATTTTCGTTCTGTATTAATTATTTCTTCATCTTCTGCTGATATCTGATGTTTGCTGCTATTTTCAGCCAATTTATAAGGCTCCTTGAGTGCAATACTACGCCTAATATCACTTGTTAGCCATGACATGGCCACGTTTCCCGGTTTCTTTGTGTCAGACAGGAGTGAGAAGCAGTTGCAGTTCCTGCAAATGTTTTTGAAGTGTTTGTCATTCCTTTAGGTTCTGTTCCACAATTCGTTGTACCGTGCTCACGCTTTATATCAGTATCATTTCTTCTATTTAGATTTCGGCTCATAATCTGAGTCAGTTCTATCACTCTCGACCTTAATGAAGAGTTCTCTCACTGACTTCTTCACTCTTCCATAAGGGACAGCATAGAGATAGATTGTCAATTATTCCTTGACATATATACGAATAAAGCTTTAAAATCAAAGTTGACATATTCCCAGGCCTGCTGACTCATTAGAGACAGAGAGAGAGAGGAAGAGAGAGAGAGAGAGAGAGAGAGAGAGAGAGAGATCGCGCGATTTGACTGATGGTGCTTTAACCTCAGAGTCGTTGCGCCTCAGGCACAAGGTGAAAATGTGGGGACTTCATGAGACCAGTACGAGAACTGTGCACATGCTGCTGCTGTCATTCTTCATCGAAATTTCGTCGACCAGCCAACTAAGCTAGCTCACCAATAGCCATTAAACAGTACGTAATCAAGGATGCTCTGTCCTCCATTTGTGTCCTTAATGTAGCGACACAGAAAACCATCTCATACATACACCACGTAAGTCTCCTCCATAGTATTGTTACTGATCTGACTTGCTCAGTCTATGGGCAGATTAAAGACACACGCAATAGCGAGAAGGCCACAAGATAAAGGAGCAGAATTAGGCCATTCAACCCATCGAGACCTCTCCAATATTTGGTCATGGTTGATATGTTTCTCAACCTCATTCTTCGGCTTTCTGCCATCTCCTGTAACTGTTGATCCTCTCATCAATCAGGGACCTATCTATGTCTGTCTTGACCACTAAGCCCTCTACGGCAAAGGGTTCTAAAGAATGACTAGCCTCTTTCTGAAGACATTCCTCCGCATATCACTTCAAAATGGTCACCCTTTCTCTCTATACTGTGCAGTCGGCTCCTGGTCTCTCGTGCTAGTTGAAAAACTTCTCCACAGCCACTTTAATGCCCCTCTCTGTATTGTTTAAGTTTCAATCAGATCCTCCTCAAACTTCTAAACTGCATCAAGTACAGCCCCCGAGTTTTCAACATTTTATGACAAGCATTTCTTCCCCCCAGGATCATTCTTTTAAACCTTCTTCGGACCCTCTCCAAGGTCATCATATCTTCTGGAGTATTGTGTACAGTTCTTGTTTCCTCGTTACGAGAAGGATTTTATTATATTGGAGAGGGTTCAGAAAGTATTTACCAGGATGATGTCATGAATGGAAGTCTTCTGTTATAAAAATAGGCTGCGGTTTCTTTGTCACTGGAGCAGAGGACTTCGACGTTTGGCCTTATAGAGATTTGTAAGATCATATGGAGCATAGATAAGATTACTATCAATGGTGAGGGAGTTCGAATCCAGGGGCATATGTTTAAAGTACGAGAAGGAAGATTTATAAAGGACATGAGTGGCAGCTTTTGTTTTACACCCTTTGGTCACTGTGTGCAATAAACTGCTAGAGGAAGTGATGGATGCAACTACAGTTAAATTATTTAAAAGTCATTTGGATAAATAACTGATTAGGAATGTATTGGAAGTTTTTGAGCCAACGGCAGGCAGGCGGGTCTATTTTAATTTGGCAATGAGTTCTGCATGGTATATATGGAGTGAATGGTCTGCTAAACTGCTGTATGACTCTGAATTACCCTTAGATATCGGGCCTAACATCCTGCAATATTCCAAATGCAGTCTGACCACGACTATGTAAATGCTCAACTGGACATCTCTGCTCTTGTATTCGAGGCCCGTTGATATGAATTATAAAATTGAATTTTCCTTCCTTAATTCCAACTGAACCTGCCTGATCTGGGGCTCCCAAGTCACTTTGTGCTTCGGATTTCTGAAGGCTTTCCGTGAACAGAAATTAGTCGAAGCCTGCCTTCTTCCTCTCATACCGCATAACCTGACGCATCCCATTTTGTATTGCATTTGCCACTTATTTGCCCACTCTCTGTGCCTGCCTAGCATGTTATGAAGTTTCCCAGCTTTCTTGACACGACCTGTCTCTCCAAGTACGTGTAACGTGAATAATTATGCTCCCAACACTGACGGCTGTGCAAGTCTTAAAAAATCAGTAGCTGCCATCCTGTAAAAGACCCCTCTGTCCTCACTCAGCCAGTCAGCCAATCCCCTCCTTGTCACTTTTCGCATGCTTTTACCTTATTTAGCAGTCTGCTGTATGGCACCTTATCACATGACTTATGAGTATTGAATTAGATCACGTCCACTGACTCTGCTTTGCCTAACTTACTTGGTACTTCCGCAAAGAGATCTAGCATAGCTGTCAGACATGACGTCGACTTGATGAAGACATGCAGACTGTGCTGAATTTTACCATCCATTTCCAAATACTGTGCAACACTGTCGTTAGCATGGCCGACAGTAGTCTGTGTCTGCCTCTCTTCTTTCTTTCAGCAGGGGTGTTGTATTTAAAAATTTCCACTCATCTTGGACCCACCCTGACGCCGATGACTCCTGATTGAACACGACCAATGCCTCCACAATCTCCTCAGCAATCTCCTTCAGAAATCAGGAATGCAGTCCATCTGGTCTCAGTGACTTAATCCGTTCAGATCTTGCAGCTTCCCTAGCATCTTCTGGTTATTGTTGGCATTTCATTCACTTCTTCCCTACGTGTCTCTTGATTCACATATTTTGTTGTTGTCTTCCACTGTGAAAACTGATGCAAAGTACTTGTTAAACTGCACCATTTCGTTTTTCCCCATTACGTCTTCTCCAGTGCACCAATTTGCACTCTTCTCTCTGTTGTCTCTCCACCATTCAGGCGCTCTGCCTGAATTGCTGATGAGAGGCTTTTGCCCGAAGCGTCAGATTTTCCTGCTCCTCGGAAGATGCCTGAACTGCTGTGCTTTTCCAGCACCACTCTACTCCAGAATCTGGTTTCCAGCATCTGCAGTAATTGTTTTTACCGAGTTGACTTTAACCTTACTGCGAATCCTCTTGAAAGGATGCCTGCCTTGAAGAAATTTTCCACCTCTCTGTACAAGAATCTCAGGGAGTCCTCTTCCACTGCAACTCCCAGGTCATTTCCTCTGTCCTGAAGCTACCTTCCCCCACTCTCCTCACTGCCCTGTCACCTTCATCCCCACACACACTCACCTATTGTATTCTATTCTACTTTCTCCCCACCCCCACCCTCCTCACATTTATCTCTCCACCCTTCAGGCTCTCTGCCTATACTCCTGATGAAGGGCTTTTGCCCGAAACGTCGGAATTTCCTGCTACTCGGATGCAGCCTGAACTGCTGTGCTTTTCCAGCACCACTCTACTCAAGAATCTGGTTTCCAGCATCTGCAGTCATTGTTTTACCTTACTATTCTCTCTGTAACCTTTTAAATATGTGAACAAACTCTTGCACCATTCTTTATATTTCAAGTTCACACACTTACGTACTAAATCTTAATAGCTCATCTTGCCATTTCGCTTGTTCTCTGATTGTTATTGAACCCTACCAAATGCTCTAGGTTTCACTAATCTATACCAGATGGTGTGTTTTTCTTTTGTTTCTACGCTCTCCCTGACTTCTCTTGTCAGTCATGTTTGCTTTATCCTCTCTTAAGCATTTTCAGTTGGCGTGAACAATGGATCCGGTGTTACTAGGAGCTGACGGAGTGCCATTTGGACTTGGGATAACGCCTGCCAACTTTACAGTACAGCAGAGTACATGGAACAAGACTGTGACCAGGACACAATGATTGTGAATTTCTCTCTTGGACTGGTAGAGAAGGGTTTATGAAACTGCATTTTAGTGAGTTCAGAGGAGGGTATTTACACAGACCAAACCCAACCCAAGGTATATTTGTGTCTTCTGAATTTCTTACCTGGATTGACAGTGATGAATTTTGGATACCCCTTTTTGTTATTTTACCATAACTCTTGCCGACTGTGTCTTTATGAGTTTTCCACCAATTAACATCCCCAAAGCCTGTGACTGTCACAAATCAACTCCATTTTCCTTCTGCTTCTCAGATCATAAGGATGTGTAAAACCTGCTTCATTTTTATTTCCTGATGTCTGTCTGCGCACGCTAAAACATTCATCTACCTTCTTTCCATGCACATAAAACCCGACCAGCTAAGCTATTCCAGCATAGCCTGTTTTATTTTTAAAAAATTCAGCTGCTGCAGAATTTTGCTATTATTTTCTTGCAGGTGTTTCTCACAGCAATGAGTCTAAAAGTACAGATGTTCCAACGATTAGCTGCTTTCTTACTGAGTGGTGGATACAGAAACAGATCCATGGCCTCCTGTATGAGTCTTTTTTTCTTTAATTTTAGTCACAAATACCGAATGATTGCAACACAAGGTAATTCGGCGCATCGTGCCCATGCTGGTTTCCTGAGCAGATTAGTTCACCCCACTCTCCAGCCCTTCCATGAGCAAGACTGGCTGATATTGTCAACCTCCAATTGGTTATGTAGAAGTCGATGGTTTATCTTCTTGAACTGTTGCAGTCCACGTAGTGCACGTGGTCCCAGATTACTGGCAGGTGAGGAGTTACAGGTTAAACACCTGGAAATGATGAAGGAATTGCAATGGATATCCAAATCAACAACATAAGATTATAATTCTACCCCGTCTTCCATCTGTCAAAATGTCTAAAATGATTCACAGGAATGTGAAAAGGCAACACTTGACACTGAGCCACATAAATAGTTGTTTAGACACTTGACCGAGCATGTTTGAATGGGTTCTCTCACAATTATATGCTTCAAATCAATTTTACACGGTATTAGAAGGATTGATTTGCACTCAGCAAATTTGGATCAAAGATCACAGCAGAGTCTGACGCAGCCACATCATTTATCCGGACCTGAATAGTATGGTATTCTGAACAGGAAAGGTACAAACTTCGTTGAAAGTCGGGAGAAACAGAGCACGTGTGTGTGGGCGAGGCTTCAGCTGATCATCTGGCCTGGCAAGACGCAAAGCGAATCAGCACAGTGAGAAACTTTGCAAATGTCAGGATTGTGGAAAAGGAGAAAGTGAGGATCGCAAATGCTTGCAATCAGTGTCGAAGAATGTGGTACTGGAAAAACACAGGCCGTCAGTCAACATCCAATCATAAGCCCTTCATCAGGAGATTAAATGTCCCAAAAATATGAAACAAGGGGCAAAACAAATAAGAACAGGAAAGAGGTCGTACTTCAAAAGTTAAGTGGACTAAGGTTTGAGTCAATTAGACCAGAAAGGCTTCATCCCAAAATGTTGAAGAAAGAGGAAGACAATGAGAGAATGTGGATGCACTGGGAGTCATCTTTCAAGCTATGTGATCTCTGCAAAGTCTCCTGTGGAGTGGAATTCACGTTGGTACCCCACTGTTTTGCTTGTTCAGGAGGCTTTTCATCCGGTCCCACACAACTTCACGAAATACAATGTGGTTGTTGTAAACGTACCAGCATTCATTAAGTATTGTTTACCAGCTGGAAAGCATAGAGTAGGAATAAGTGCCCTTTTCTCAGGTTGGTGTTCTGTTACTGGTGGAGTACCACAAGGATCAGTGACAGCACTGCTGCCTCACAGTGCTAGAGACCGGGGTTCAATTCCACCGTCACGCGATTGCCAACATGAAGTGTACACATTCTCAGTGTCTGCGTGGGATTCCTTCGGATGCTGCTATTTCTGCACACAGTACAAACATTCACGGTTCAGGTGAATTGCCCATTATATCCAGGAATGTACAGGCTAGGTGGATTGGCCATGCGACATGCAACATTATAGGGAGAGAGTAGGGCCTCATTGCAGCAACTGCATTGCAGGGATTCTATGATTCAATGCTTGAACCAAATTGTTCCCAACCATTATACATGATTTGGACATTTGGACCTCTTGTAATTTTTCCAAACTTGTTGATGACACCAACTGGATCGGAATGTATATTGTGAGGAGGATGGTGGGAGCCTTCAAGTGAAGTTTGACAGCCTCACGAATGGGTCAGTAAATGGCAATTTAAACCATAGCACACGATAGCTCCACAAAGAACTTCAATAAGCTGGTTAAATCTGACTACCTTTTCGCAAGGTATCTTGAATTTTCGTCATACCCTTGATTTTCTTTCTCCAAGTGTCTTGCTCAACAACTTTATTTAAAAAAACATTGAGAAGCTTTCATGTGACAGATGTTAAGCTAACTGCTTGTCATTTCCTCCTTGACTTCCCTTCTGTTCTGACTAAATAAAACTCACTGATCTGCATTGGTTCCCAGGATGACTCTCCACTGATTTTATAATTCTCAGATTTGTTTTCAAATCCATCCATGGTCTTACACCCCATTAATCCACCACTGCTTCCAGCCCAACATTCCTCTGTGCTCTTCCCACTCCTCGACTCCTTTTCTCTGTATTCCAACGCTCCTTACTCCCCCACTGACAAATATGGATTTTACACTGAATGAGAGTCTGAAGCAGTGTTGCATTTCACTAAACACTACGGGCTACTGCTCTTGGCGTTAATATGGAGTTCTACTACATCACCATGTTATCTAAAAAATTAGATCAATTCATTCTCATGACTATGATGTAGATTCTTGCAAAATACTTGACTATTTTCTGTGTGCTGGCAAGTCCAGTATCTTTCTCTATCCCCTGTTTCACTTTGATTGTGACATGGCACATTTTACTACTCCTTTATTCACTTATAACTGTCCTTTGTTTGAGGTCTGTATTTAGGTTTTGTGTGTGGTGGGGCAGTTACAGCCTGATGTGGAATTGCAGAGGGTTATGAAGTTGAAATTGTGTGCTGTACCTTGAAGAGGGGTAGAATGTTGTTCTACACTGACAGCTTACGAGAGCAGTGTCAGAGTTTACTGGAAAATTGAAAATATATAACATTTGGCTGTGAAATAGGTACCTGAGATGGTTGCCATTTTGACGACAATTCAACTTTAACCATCGAGATTCAATTACGTCTCTGTAAACTAAAAGCCAATCGATTTCGAATTGATTATTCTGCCAACATCGAACCAATGAGATAATCTGATTTTGAGGTATCAGAATGGTAGGCATTTTGAACGTCAGACAGAGTTACTGCCATCAAGGGAGAACTACAGGAGGAAAAGAAAAGCCAAAAACAAAAAGACAGATTGCGAAATTAAGGGAAATGACTCTGGCAATTTGTGCAGCTAACACCAAACAAATGTTAGCATGAAAGCTGCTGGGTTGCGCTATTGGATCTTATCATCACCATGATCACATATGCCCCACACGCTGACATTGATAACTCGTCCGAATCTCATTTCGTCTGCTGCTGAAACTCTCATTTTTTTCCCCCTTTGATATCATTAGAGGGGACTTTAAATGAAAAGGCTGGCGAGTTTGCTCCATTGAAAAATTGCAGTTGTGAGGAACGATGTCTTAAATGAATATCAAACGCGAATATCAAATGAATATCAAAATTCAGCGAAGTAACAAAAAATGCAGTGACAGTGCTGGAAGAATGCCACAGAGACCAGAACAACTTAGCGGTATAGTGGAGCTAATGGCAGTTAATCTATCAATAATGATCAAATAAAACGGTAGAAATAGCAGTGGATTTTCACAACTCCAATATAGTGTGTCATTGTAATGCGAAATGATTTTTGAAGTGATTTCAAGAGCACTGTTTTGATCAGTCATGGCAAGACCAACAAGAGGAGCACAATAGGAGGAATGGCGTCGGGAGAGCATCATGGTAGTAGAGATCACAAACCAGTCAGCTTAACATCAGACTGAAAGCCACCTAGCACAAGAATTAGACTAGTATGGTTGACCTGGTGTGTGTTTATTTTACCATGGCAAACTGGTTAAAAGCTGAAAATGTGTTGCTGGTAAAGGGCAGCAGGTCAGGCAGCATCCAAGGAGCAGGGGAATCGACGTTTCTGGCATGCTGAAACGTCGATTCTACAGATCCTTGGATGCTGCCTGACTTGCTGCGCTTTTCCAGCAACACATTTTCAGCTCTGATCTCCAGCATCTGCAGTCCTCACTTTCTCCTCGAAAACTGGTTAAAAGATCAACGTCTGTGGCATTCATGGAAACTCAGAGAGTGAGGTGCCATACTGTAAAATTAGAGTGCATAGTTTTAGGGTGAAAGGGGAAAGATATAAATGAGACCGACGGGGTGACGTTATCACACAGAGAGTGATAAGTGCATGGAATGTGCTGCCAAAGGAAGTGGTGGAGGCTGGTACAATTGCAATATTTAAGTGGCATTTGGATGGATATACGAATAGAAATGGTTTGGAGGGATATGGGCGGGGTGATGGCAGATGGGACTAGATCGGGTTGGGATATCTGGTCAAAATGGACGAGTAGGACCAAAGGGTCTGTTTTCATGCTGTACATCTCTCTGACTCTATGACTCTATTTGATGTTGCCATTATGCTCGAGTTTGTCTTGATTTATGGAGGAAAAGCAGGAAACTAATGTTGAAATTTATAGGATCACCCATGATCCCATTCAATCGCTGAACAGACAAGTGGCTGAATGGAAGCTTCATCATAACAGATATGTTTTCATTATGAATCGCGCTGAAACACGAAGTGGGGAGGATTGGACTGAAGCAGTGGTGGTGATTTTCTTTCCTGGTTAAATTTTTGAATATGACTGCTATTTCTCCTGTCCATGTTAACATCACAACTCCGAAGCGTGAAAGCGTGAAGAACATGTGGGACAAGTGGCGCAAAGTCTAACGTTCCTGACTCCAGATCAGAACATTGCAGGTTTCATTCCTCTCTCGCTCGAGGTTAATGCAGATATTTATTACACTTACAACCTAATCTTCCTCATTGTTCTGAAGCCGAGATGAAGTTTGAGCTCCTGATATGCAGACACGAGAATCTCTTTCTGTACACGTCCAGGAGAACATCACAGTCAATGTCGCAGCGTCATCACAAGTGAGGAAGACCAAATAGTCCCACACACTGCGAATCGGCAGTTTTCAATTTCACAGAGCCAAGGACTCAATCGCTGCGGTTCCTCGAATTGGCAAGGAAACAAAATAAATATCTCAGTCTCATGTTGGTTCGTGGAGTGCTGAGGCACTTCTCCTTCTTTAAGAGTCTGGAACATTGACTCTGATGTTCGTGGAGACATTGATTGATTAGAAGCATTGAAAGGAATCCTATCACAGATGCCCATGCTGTTGATGCTGAACAAAATAGCCCTTACTGGGAATTGAACCCGGGCTGCAGTGGTAAAAGTGCCAATTCAGAACCACGACACGACCAGAGACTAGTACAGCGGTCAGACGCACGTAGAGTGACAGCCCTCAAATGTGTTGGACGCGTTCTTTGCAGAAACAACCGCTTCACTATCCTCATTCCATTTTCCATCTCTTTGCCTTGTATGACTTTACATGACAAATACAGACTGAATACCTCAGAAGGTTGTGTTGATTTCATCACAATGAGTTGCAGATTTATCCACCACCACTGGTGGATGAAGTTTTTACTGCTTATCTACTGAAAACTTTCTGTATCTTACATTTAGTCTACGCCACATGGCGTTGGACCGAGAGATACCATTTCGTTCAGGCTAATATGCCTTCATCTCTCATTGTTTCGCACATTTCAATCATGTTTCCTCACAATCTCCTCTTCTCCATTGAAATTAGACCAGAGAAACTGATCGTTTCCAAAAAAAAAACACCCTTTCCCTTTGCTGAAGACTGCATTGTGTCCTTTTTCTGAGCATGATGTTCTAGTGATCTCCGGTACATGTCAGTAAAAATTGCTACATGAGCACTGATCTCACAACAGCAGTATGTAAATGGATCGATTGGTTTTAAGGTCCTAATTGTGGGATTGGGTGACGTTGGCCCAACAACATTGACTGCAGCTGCACAGACTGAACAATATCAATGCGAGTGCTTGATTGCCAAATGCCTCAGGAAAATTGGAGGAGCGACCTAAAACAGGGTTGCTGATCGTTGGATGGGGAGAAATCTCCCAGAATGAGTGGGTAGAAATCCTGAGACATAGACAGCAGAGATGTGAAAGGGCGAGGGTTTGAAGGAGCAAAATCATCACCTCGACGAATATTTTCATGTCAAAAAAGATTGATTCGCTCCTACTTTTGTTAAGCATGTCTTACTCTGCATAAAACGGTAACAAGTGACAATACTGGAAGTCAAATTGGAGATGATCTTTCTGCTGCCACTATGCAAAGTGCTAACTTTGCACGATACCAGCACCGCATGGAATAGCATGATGCAAAAAGCAGCAAAGATATTGGCAGAGGATATGTTAGGAACAGGACTACATGAACAGTGGTAATACTTGACAAACAGTAACTGAGACATGCAAAATCATGGTGGGCTGAATGGTTAACTTTGGTATCTCCAGAGCCGATGGATATTTCATCACTTAGTTTGTTGAAGGCGAAGATTGATATAGTTCTCCAGAAAATGAAAGCGTCAGGGAATAGTGCAGGAAATTGCTGGAATGTATTTCTGCAGAAGAAATGTATTTTACCTTCGGTTTCTTAACCGATTTCGTCATACAACCAAGTGACCACTGCTGCGGAATATTATATAGTGCCAGGTTTCAGGCCTGGAATACGAGAAACTGTATGGTGCAACAACGAAGATCAAACTGGAAATGGGGATGGGGATGAGCCAGCAGATATGGGTTCAGTAATGAAATCAGTGAGTGTGAAGTATTTCGCTGAAAGTATAGAGTGAATTGAAATGCCGGGAACTGAGAGTTCCAGCATTGCGTGGATCAGCTTCTATTGACGTGGTTTACATCGCATCAGGCTGGGAGCTCCAACGTGAACTGCAGCAGCCTCCATTGACACGAAGCAGGGAGCACCGGGACATCAAGCCGGTAGTTCCAACTGGAGCAGCTTCTATTGACATCTGCACAGAGAGAAACGGAGGTAATGTTTTCTCTCTCTGAGCTTTCTCATATGGCTAACTCTGCTCTGGCAGGAAGGGTTTTTTTTGCTCATTTCATTTTATCGAATTTCTTGTAAACTTACACAGGTCGTTAAAGTACTTTCAAACTTCGAAAATTAGCTTGAATACGATGTTGTGATTAGGCATTGGTTTATCAAAAGTGATGGAGCAAAATCAGTGAAGTGAATTTGAAATTCATCAGATGAGCGGAGATACCATTGAATGGCTGAGTAGACACAAAGTGAATGGAAATTTCATGAGGATGAATGTCTTTTCGTTACAAAACCTCCCGCTGCGCAATGAGTGGATCATTGGAATGAAGCAGTAACAGTGGTTATCTTTCCTGGTTATTCAACTTGTGAACATGAGTACGATTGGTCATGTCTGTGTTTGGATCACAACTCTGCAGAATACCAACCTCAAGCACGCGCAAGCACAGTGTCACAATGGATAATACGCTTGGTTGCGGTACAAAAATCGTAGTTAAGGTTTCGACTTGGTTCAAAAGCAAGACTGGCAGGCTCCAAATTCACATACAAGCTAATTTACCGCACAATGTAGCACATACAACGGGCTAGTGGCACAAATGGATGACATGCCTAACTACAGATCTGCTGAGTGGAGTTTCGATTCCAACCTGGCTTCTGGGCAGCGCTGACTTTATTGCACTCATAACTGACTGTTCTGAAGCCGAAATGAGGTTTGCACCTTGAACTGCAGGGGCGAGAGTCCCTTCATTAAATGCCCCTGTGAACGTCAGAGTCAATATCCCAGAGTCATCACTGGAGGGGAAGCTGAATTCGTCACTCACGCTGCCCTTTACACCTGTCAACCTTCCGAGGTTCACTGTGGCACCTGCGATTGTGAAGGAAACAAGACACAGAGCCAAGTCTCAGCTTTGACAATTTTGGGAATATCGTTAGGAATCAGAATCAGAGGAGATTGAAGAGTGAACTGTTTGAATGAGCAGAGACTGCCGAGGCACCGTCCCCTTTATTTAAGAGGCTGGGGCATAGTCTCTCATTTCTCGATGTCATTAATTGATCCGAGGTACTAAAAACATTCCACTTGCAGGTGGTCTGCTTTTGCTGATGTCGTTGTCAGAATCGAAACAAACCCCAACTCCCGGACTGAGAATCAAAGCCGGGTCACAGCGAAGGAAGCAAAAAAAAGGAACTTCTCGCCACCACGGACAGCTACACGAAAACCACGTATGTGTAGAAAGACAGCCCTCAAGGTCGTTATACATGCTTTCGTCAGATGCAATCGCTTGACTATCTTTATTCATTTTCATCACTTGCCCTTGTTTGCATTCACAACTCAAGTTCAGATCCGTGTATTTCTGAAGGTGATGTGAGTTCGCCTCTGTGCATCTCTTCATACAGTGAATCCAGATTCTACCGTACGCTTGCTGATGAGATTTTTCTGCATATCTCCTCAACCCTTTCCACCACTTAACTTCAGTCTATGCCCCTGTTGATCGGTCAAGAGGAAACGTTTCTTTTAGTCTGCATTGTCCATGCGCTCATTATTTAGTGCATATGAACCATGTATCCTCACAGTTTCCTCTGCCTTAAGAAAACAACCACAGTCAAAACAAGCTTTCTTCATAACCTAAACTTTTCAATTTGGTCAATTTCTGCACGGTTTCCAGTGCGATCACATGACTACTGTAATGTGAGTTGCAGAACTGCACGCAATATTTCGGGGGAACCGAATGAACAAATGAAATAAACGACTGGAGAAAGCCACAGAAACTTGCCGTTTCCAATAAAGCATCTTTTGCTCAATCCTGCGCTGTGCACTTATCCTGAGCCCGATGCTCCGTGTCAGTAAAAGCTGCTCCACGACGATTAATTATAGAAAAGCTGCATCTAAATGGATTGAATTGCTTGAAGATGTCGACCATGGGATTGAGCACTTTCACCCAAAACAGTGACCGCAGCAGTACAGAATGAACAGTGTAAATGTGAGTATTATATTGCGCAATACCTCAGTGAAATGGGAGGGTGGACGTTTAGGCGAGTTAGTTCTTGTGGGAGGGAGAGATTTCTCCGATAAAGGGTGGTTATGATATGTGAAACGCAAAGATGTGAGACAGCGGGTGTTTGAAGAAGGAAACTTTTCACCACAAAGAGTATTTTTATGTAAAAAAAAAGGATTGATTTTCCCAGCGTTAGCTAAGCACATATTACATGGTGTAAAACGGGAAAAATGCCGATTGGTGTCACAGTGATTCGAGCAGAACTTGCTGTGTTTACAATGCCAAGGAAGACCATTTCATGATCCTGGCGCCACATGGAAAAGCACGGTGCAAAATGCAATAAGGATCGTGGCAGAGGTTATGCCAGGAACAGAACCACTCGCACAAAGGAATACTTGTCAAACAGTGACTGAGATGTGGGAACTCAGATTCGGTTGAATCTTTAGCTTCTTTGTCCCGAGAGACTGTAGAGATTGCAACACTGAGGTTGTAGGAGATCACGTTTGCGAGATATCTACAAAACTTCAAAGGGTCATGGGATACTGCAGGATATTGCTGAAATGTATTTCTCAATAACACTGTATTTTAACATCGGTTACTTCACCAATTGCCTCACTCATTGATGTGATCATATAAAGGCATATCCTATAATCCCAGTTCAAGGGCGTGGAATCAGAGAATTTGAGTCGCACTGCACCCAATACAAATTGGAAATGGTGATGGCGTTGAGCGCAAGCATGTGGCTTCGAAAATGCAATTGGTCAGCGGAATGCCATTCTCTAATGAAACAAAGACACGTGAAGTATCGAGGCTAAAAGCTCCCGCCTTAACGACAGCGGCTTCAATTCCCACTTATCAAGAAGCAGTGGGACATCAGGCTGGGAGCTCCAATTTCACCTGCAAGAACTTGTATTGACATGGAACAGGGAACATTGGGACAACAGCTGGGCGAAAAGATAGTCACCTATTTTAATATTGAGTGAAGTAGTTTTCAGCAGGATACTTGTTTGTGGATTGAGGGAATATCTGCAACTGGGAAAGTCTAAATTACAAAGAAGAATTCTTCAAAGAGTCAATTCTTTGAGAAACATCTGTGCAAAGAGAAGCAGAGGATTTTTTACGTCATCTGCCCGTCCTTATATGTTTGACTTTGCACTGGATTAATTTCCATGAAGGGATTTTTTTGCTCGGTTCACAGTATTCACTTTACTGCATACTCGCAAAGGTCGTTACTGTAATCGCAATCTCTGAAAGTTAACTGGTATATACAATGTGGTGATTCGGCTCACGTTCACTTCAGTTATGCTGAAGAAGTAGATTCGAAATTCATCAGATCAGCATTAAATGACTGAGCAGACAGAGTGTGAATGGAAGCTTCATGAGGACATATGTGTTTTGTTTGGAAAATTCACTGCTTTGAAAGGTGAAGAAGATTGGACTGACGCAGTGACAATGATTATCTTTATCGCTTGTTCAACTGGTGAACATGACTGCTATTAGCCGTGTCCGTGTTAACATCATGGCTCTTAAGGTCACCCACATGCATCGGGCCAGTGGCGCAATGGATGACGTGACTGACTGCGGGTCAGGAGATTATAGGTTCGAATCCTACCTGGCTTGGGGATAGCGCAGACTTATAATACGCATGAAAACTGATTTTTCCGAAGCCAAAATAAGGTATTAGTTCCTTATCTGCAGGACCGAGAATGCCTTCATTAAGTGTCCCCGAGAATATGTGAGTCAATATTCCAGCGTCATCACTGGAGGGAAGCCGAATAGTCACGCGTGTTACTCATGTGCACAATTCCATTTCATAAAGCCACCGATCGAATAACTGTTGCTCGCGGGAATGCTCGGCTTTGAGAACTTTTCGAAACTCTTTGGCCAGTGGAATCAGAGAATAATGAAGGGTTAACTGTCCAAATGATCTTTATAGAGAGTCAGTTCCAGACTCTAACACCGCTGACTGATAAAGTTTTCCTACCAGTCTATTCAAAGCTTTCTGCATCTTATCTGAAATCTACAAACCCTGGTGATCGATCAAGAGCTAATGTGTCCTTCAATCTGTCATTCCATGCTCCTCATTATTTCGGACACGTCGATCATGTCTCCTCACAATCAGCTCTGCTCTAAGAAAAACAACCTCCGTTTTGCCTAGGCCACACCACTCAAAACATTCTTATGCAGGCAATCCAGAGTGTAACTTCGTTATTTGTTTTGGTGAATATATAGTAAAATTTACTCGGAATACTTTAGCTAGGTTGACTTCCAGTTTTTAAAACAGAGAGATAATTATTCACAATATTAAGCGATGAAACACAGTGAACAGAATATAGAATACCCACAGAACTCAGCTATCCAAAATAGACTTAATTATGCTTTTCCAAAAATACACAACAGTCCTGATAATTAAACCCCATAAACACGGAGGAAAAATGAAACAGGTTTACAGGTCGAAATTAAAGGGGCAGAAGAAGAGAGACATGCACATCACTGGCATCGATAAGCACCTGGAAAGCCTTCGTGTAATTAGATGTTGCTGATACTTTGGCAATGGATTACAAAGTATTTAGGCTGTCAAATACATTTTGAAAGTCTTATGTTCACTGAAATTTCTTGCCTGTTTTTAACAATTCGGTGAGTGGAACAGTTCCATTGGTATCATTCAGCACAAACTTTCAGTAAAAGCCACTCAGTCCGGGAACCGTAGTACTGCTCTTTTCGTCAACAATGTGTAAAAGTCCCCTGTAACTTACGATTTCGCATCCCGTGGGGCTATTTGTCCGTCTTCAACGACATATCCCAAAAAGGTGACTTTGGCTTTGGCAGATTCACTTTCAGCTAGGTTTACAAACCGGTTTGACTTCCGAATTCGATCAAACAAGCCCTATAAATGCTGTAAATATTCAATCCATGAGAGACTCTTAGTCACGAGGCACAATATACACCACACAGTTGCATATCCGCCAATTAACCTGTCAGTTAACCTCTGAAATGTGGCTGAAGTATTTTCTGTACAAACGGCATTAGTTTAAATTTCTGCAGGCCTGTTGGTGTTATAAAATTGCCTTTGATCTTTCTGACAAAGTTCACTGCCAGTAACCTTTGAGGAAGTCCAACTTGGAAATGCAAGTTGCTCCTCCAATCTTTTCCACACAGTCTTCCAGCTGCAGATATGTATATGCATCAGTCTTTCTAACAACATTGATTTTGTGATAGTCCACACATAACTGTTGGGTCTTTTCTGGCTTTGGCACCATGATGATGGGTGAACTCCATTCATTGAGACTCACTTCGGTTATGCAATTTTGGAGCATACGTGACATCTCCTTATGAACTTGTACAACTTTAGAGGGTTAAGCCTGCAAGGATGTTACAAAGTCAGAACAGCATCTCCTATATTTACATCATCTACAATTAGATTATTAATACCCAGCATATTTCAGCAGATCTCCCCATGCAAGAGTAATAACATACGATTTTCTTCTGGAAGATAACTGAATAACTTTACCAATATTAGACAACTTCTGCATTGTCCAATTTTATTTCAGGAACGTCCAATGCAGAATTCCCTGACATTGGTTCTTCCCAGTGTGTCGTAGTCAATAACACATTCTCCACTTGTGTTCGTTCTCTGTCAAAATACCGTCAGAGCATATTCCCATCGCACATTCTGTGAGATTCCTTCATGCCTGGAGACCCTTTCAAGTAGCTAACCTCACTCAAGCTCCTCTCAATTAAATAAGGTCTTCTAAACCTTACTTTAAAGTTTCACCGATTAATGAAATTTAAATAAATGCATTATTCCGAGTGGCAAAATTGTGAATTTTTGATTTCTCATACACTTCCTGCTTCACCATTTACTGTGATACGTTTAAATTCTGTCCTGACAAGTCCCCATTATTTAGTCCAACTCTAAAATTTGATACATCGTCCAAATGCGTGGTCTCTCTAATCTGACTTACTAATTTTGCCTTAATAAATTTTAATGGTCCTTTTATGCCCACAATTGGTTTCAGACGGACTTAGTTTGGTGGATTCTTTTGGTACATCTCAGATCGCAAACAGCACTGACGCAACTCCCTTATGGAAATAATCTGGCTCCTCCGAACCATAAAACCTCAAAATAGTCTTTAATAATTGACGTCACCTTTCCAGTGCACCCTGTGATTCTGGATGGTACACAGTAGATTTGAATCGTTTTATTTCCAAGCTATCTATATACTCCTTGAAAAGTTTAGATGTGAAGTTTGACCCTTGAGCTCATTGTATCTCTGATGGTAGTCTTAATCTCGTTTGTAAAAAAAATCGTGCCTCTTCCACAGTCCTTTTAGATGTCATATTGTACGATTGAACAACATTTGGAAATCTCGTTAATACATCCATTACTGTTAATTAATACTTATTCCCATCGCTTATTGGATGTAGGGAACCTACACAATGAATGAAGCCACTTAAGAAAGATTCCTCGAACGCTGGAATAGGTATTAAAGGTGCAGGCTTTGTTATTTCCCATGGTTTTCCTATTAGCCGAAATGTATGACACGTCTGGCAAAATTCAAATGCATTCCCCTGCAATTCAGGCCAGTAAAAATGTCTTTGTATTTTAGCCTCCGTTTTCCTCACGCCTAAGTAATCTCCAATTTGTGGCACTCGCAGCTCCACGTTTCTGCACCCTAAAGGAAATAAATTCTGCCCATTTCTCACTTGCTTAAATATGTGTTGCTCTCCATTTCCTCCTTAACATATCATTTGCTAAGTAATATCACACGGGGATGCATTCACTCTCCTTCCAGGTACAGGTCTTCTGATCCAACTGCTTTAATTTTTCATCTTTCTGCTGTAAGTCAGCAGCAGAGCAGAGCTGAATATACTTGCATTTTTAACGCTTGTCCCCTGCTGTGTCCCACTGATCTGATTTTAAAAATATTTTGCAATCATATTTCAGCTTCCTTATCCCTGCGTTTTGATTTCTCCTGCTTCAGCTTGTGACTCTGTGATCGCGTTAAGACACAATCTGGGAAAATTCCTTGATAAACGTCCTGCATTGCTGCACTTGCCTGCATCTCGACTGGTTTTTCAACTAGATTAGGCAGCACGCTTACCGGCGATTGAGCTATATCATTTGCAAGCACAAATTGTATTATTGGAGCTGAGAGTTTTTCCAGAACTCCCACCACAAATTCTCCACTCTCTTTTGCCCACTGTAGCCTCACTGTACATAACTGAGCAATTTTTCGTCCCACCATGAATTCCCGTGCACATAGTGCTTCAGGACTACATATTTTCCCCTCCTTCAGCATCACAGACAGGCACGAAACTGTGTCCGTGAATATTGTTATCTCTCTATCTGCTACTCCTGGCCAAGGTAAATAAACTTTACCTTTGCAGGTATATTTTTAAAGCAGATCTGGCACTTCCCCCTTTCCAACCTCTGATCGGCTTGTGCACTCTGATGCAGCTTTCCACCCTCCACTGTGCTTTCTATTGCCATGCCAACAAAACATCCAGGCTTGTTTCGTTTTCCTGCATCTGACTTTCCAGTACTTTCTCTAGTTCTCCAAAATTGATTTTATGTGGCCTACTTTATTGTAATGAAATCCTCAGATCTTGTTTCCTTCAAGAGTTCCCTATTTACCCTGTGATAAGTTATGCTAATGATCTTCACAGAGATTTAACTTTCCCTTTTCACGTGAGGATTTCTCTTTGCCCCAATTTCGATCCCTCAGACTTAAAATGATTCTGGAAGCCCATCCTTGTTTTATTGACAACTTCATAACAATCAGCCATTTCAGCTGCTAACCTTGCCGTTTGAACAATATGCTCTTCCAGATTAAGCTTATCTTCAGCCTTTCACTCCAGCCTTTTAAGGTGAATTCCTTTAATAATTGCCAATTTCTGAAGTTCAAACCCTGTCTCCCTTTCTCTCTGCTCTGCTGCTTTCTCTTCTTCCCTCTCTCTCTCCTTCGAATCGTATCTCAAACTGCTTCAAATCTGGTGTCCTTTCCTTATCTCTCGCGTCTAACTCAAGCTGCTTCATTTTCAAATAAATTTTAACCATCTCTATAGATTCTTATGGATTTTCCAGCTTAGTTAAATTCTGAGCTATTGCGGGAATGATCTCTCCTTTCCTCACAGAAATCGGCAAATACAACCCCAGCATGTCTGCTAATTCTCGACGCCAGGCCTGAATTATTTAATGTAAGATTACCAACTTTACATCGTCCATAGCCAGACAACTCTTTGTACCTAAATGAGACATTGCTTTCCTAGGCAATGTCTACCCCAATCCAAATCAACACCCGAAATAAAGACGCAAGCACCTATCAGTTGCTCTTGTAATCCATCAACTACCTCCCAATTTATTATGGACGAGGCTAATCCATTCAAAATGTTATTAAGCAGACAACCCAGACCGTAACGTTATATTTTTTTCGTTAAGTGTGTAGTGAAAATTACCCGAGGACGCTAGTTACAAAAATTATTCACATACTGACGGATTGAAAAACAAAAACCAGAATATAGAATACCCACAGAACTTACTCTATCCAAAGTAGACTTACTTATGCTGTTCTGAAAATACACAACAATCCTAAAAAAACAAGAACCTTAAACACAGTAAAAATGAAACAGAAGCTTATAGGTAAAAATTAGTAGGGCAGAAGGAGAGAAATTATTAGTTAGTGCACCACTGCTGCAGGATCTCAAAACCGGAATTCAGCTTTCCAGAATGACCACTCCTATTCCATTATACAGTTCATTTCTAAAACATAAAATCTTTGGCCTTAAGCATCAGCTGTTTACGGAAAAACGAAAGGCCTCTCAGCGAACACTTTTATCTCTCTAACACTTCATCCGATTCGGAGCCTGAACTGTTTTACAACGCCTTTAATAAAAATATATCAAGACACATTATCCTTGAGGAAAAGAACAGCTCCTTTTTTTTTTAAAGAATAGAACATCTTTGTGAGAGCCCAGTCCGTCCAAACTATCTTCATAAGTGAAACTCTTCGATCAGACAATATCCTGGTAAATCTGTTCTGCACCGTTACCAATGCAATCGCATCCCTGCTGTAATGATAATTGCAGAAAGCCACACAATACTCCAGCTCGAGCCGATTGGGCAAATGAACTTAACAATTTAGAAAACCACAGAAACTGCACTTTTCCAATAATATGACTTTTGCACAATACTGCCCCGTGGAGAAAGTGAGAACTGCAGATGTTAGAACTCAGTGTCGAGAGTGTGGTAATAGAAAACACAGGAGGTCAGGCAGCATGCGAGGAGCGGGAGAGTTGATGATACGGGCATAAACCCTTCATCAGGAATGAGGTTCGTGGCCTTGGGGGCTGAGAGATAAATGGGCGGTTTAGGGGGGTTGGGTGCATGATAGCTGAGAATGCGATGAGAAGATAAAGGTGGAGAATAAGATACTGGTTCTGACACGATGTGGAGCGGATAGGTTGGAAAGGTGATGTGCAGGTCATGAGGGCAATGCCGAGTTGGAATCATGAAAGTAGAATAATATGAGGGAAGGGCGAAAGAGGAAACTGGTGATCCCATGTGGCATCAAGGTCCCAAGAGGAAGATGAAGCCTTCTTCTTTCAGTCATCAGGTGTTTAGGAAATGTCAATTAAGGAGGCGCAGGACCTGCATGTACTTGGCAGATTGGGAGGGGGAGAATTAATTGCATCAATGATGAGCTTCCAACCGCATATCAAACCTATCATTACGAACACGTTGTTACATCTCAGGAACAATATCCAACACTACCACACCTGAGGAGAAGGCGAGGATTGCAGATGCGAGAGATTAGAGTCAGGAAGGATGGCGCTAGAAAGCACAGCGGTTAGGCAATATCTGAGGACCAGGAGTGTCAATGTTTCCAACATTCCTGACGAAGAACTTATGCTCGAAACATCGACTTTCCTACTCCATGGATGCTGCCTTACCTGGTGTACTTTTCCGGATCCATACTTTTAACTCGACACCACCTCAGCTCAACTGCATAGGAAAATTAAGATGCACCTGTCAACACTCAGTTGATTCTTCTGTCGCATTTGAGACAAACTGCAATATTCATTTCCCCATAAATATCAGGTCATTCAGATCACTAAAGAAAAGAAAACTGCAGAGGCTGAATGTCTGAGAGAAAAGAAATAATTGTTGCAGAATTCAGCATTCTGTCAGTTCAACTGAATGTTTGAATATTAATCTTGGTAAAGGAAAAGAGAAAGCTGCAGTTTAATAACTGCTACATTCTGATTCTGAAAAGAAAAACGAGTTTCATGAACTGGAATGTTTCGACCAGGCAATGCATGCTCACCTTGTCAATTGCTGATAGGAATGGAGGAATATATATTGGCTTCGCCACTGCTGAACAGATGAAACATATCATGATGCCTTCCGAATCAGTTGATGCTCCTGCAGAAAAGTCAATGTGACTCATATCCCAGCACAGCCAGTTCGGTGTGTATTTCAGAGTCCTGCAACATCACATTTAATTTAAATGATCTTTATTGATTGTTCCTTATAAATATGGCATTCTCCATTTCAAAGTGCATTGGACAATATTGTACACACTCACTTATTCATCGGTACATCACTCAATTTTAGTACCCCTCACGTTCAGTTCACGACTTCACTACCAAACGACTTTCACGAAAAAGAATGTTTATTTTTAAAACCGAAGACTGACCTGAAGCAATGCCTGTTGGAATTCAACCATCATTCTCTCACGCTCTATATCTGATTTAGTGTGTCTCAGTGCCTGTCACCATAAACCTGTGCCCTTAGTTTTGAACTTCACCATTCTGCGCAAACGATTTAGGTCAGTTGCCTATCCATACCCGTCAAGATTTTATAAACGGTGAGAACGCGACGCGCTGCCTGGAACATTCCAGCTAAAAAGCTCCTGCCTACCCCATCTCCACGCTTAAATCCAGCCCTCAGGTTCCCGCAACATCCTTGTAAATCATTCGTGGACAGTTTCAATTTTCACAAAATCCTTCCTGTAGAAGTTGACCATAATTGCAATCAGTATTCTAAGTGATCTCACCAATGTTTTATATCGTCACAACATGACATTCCAACTTGGATAATCGACTTTCTGACGAATGACAAAAAGCGTGTCAAGTACTTTCTTCACCATCTTGTCTACTTGTGACACCACTTTATCTACTTTTATAAATTTTGCCTTGACTGATAAAGTTGTGATTGTCACGATGTTCTGCTGCCTTGACGGACATGTGGACCAACAAGCAAAATCTCTCCGTTCCTCTGGGTTTCCGCGTGTCCTGCTATTCATTGAGTCATCCGTTGATGTGTTACTTCCAATGTACATCACCTCATGTTTTTCATGGTTAGTTTCAACATCCCCTATCTGAATTTGACATTTGACAAATCCATCTCTGAGCTCCTCCATTCTATGACCTTCTTCCTCACTATTAACCACTTTGCTAATATTCGTATCATGGACAACTCTGCTTCTCATTTCCTGATAACCTGTTCTATATTCTTTACATACATTCACAAACGACATGGGACCCAGCATTCATCCTTGTGTTACACCATTGAATACCAGTTCCAATCACACAAACAGCCTTCATCACCATCCTGTGTCTCCTACCACCACCAAATTAAGTTTGGCTCCAACTTGCCAGGGGACCTTAAATCCCTTTTCACTTTTATCCTCTTACCAGTCTCCAGTGTGGTGTCGTGTTAAAGGCTATGTTGAAATCCACACAAACAACATCAACTTTACTGCCCTCGTTAAAAAAAAACCCGATCACTTGCCAATCAAATATACTTAATCCAATCTGTTAGGCATGACATTCTGTAATAAAACCGTGATGACGCTTCCTGATGAAATCTTGCCTGGACGAGTGGCAGTTAACTCTCTCCTTCAGGGTTTGCTCCAAAAGGTTCCCTTTAACTGATGTGAGACTCACTGCTGTGTGAATCTCTGGTTTATCTCTCCCAATCTTGCTGAAAAGTGGAACTGCATTAGTCCAATCCAGTACAAACCCAAAGAGGAAAGTAAAACATTGCTCAGAACACCTGTACTTTCCACCCTTGTCACAGAGAGGAACATAAGGTACAAGTGCGTCCTGAATTGGGAATATGCCCACTTCAAGTCGGTCCGAACCACGAACACTTCCTCAGTCCCTATGTCAACCTTCTTCAGAACCTTTCCATCCCTCTTCCTGCATTCTGCCCCTATATCTTCCCACAAGAGGAATGTTCGCTAGCTGAAAAAGTAAAGTGATTCAGTCAGTTATCCCATTTGATGACACAACTGTACTGTCACACTGGAAGGAGATCATTCAGATATTTTAACTCGAAAACGCTGTATTCAGCCTTTGTGGCTATTACAGTGAGAAATGGTTTGAATTTTCTCTAACTGAAAAGCATTCTTTTTATTCCACCTCTTGTGGAGATTCCTATCTGTTCACATCCGACATGACGGAGATTTTGCTCTCTGTTGTTTATCATATCCAGAACAGAACTCCGGCACAAATCCCAAGCACATGATTTCTATATTTATTGACCTACGAAGTCGATGCCAATGCCTGACATTGTAATGGGATTCATCAACAAGAGAACTTTTCAGGATTAACACAGTTCTGTCTTATGTGCAGGCGGCATTACACAAGCACAGTATCAAGCTTCCTCAGGGGCAAGACCAAAAGATGTTGGAAAGACAAATCGGAGTTAACATTTTCGGTCCAGTGACGCCGTCCTTAGCACTGATGGTTTCCATGCAGAAGATATGTGGGGGCGCAGTAATTAGGAGGAAACAAGATGTTGGGATAGAGCCGAAAGAGAGAAACTAACAGTTGGGCATAGGAATTGATAATGATTTGTTTGGAGCATTAACAACTGTTCACGGAGACTGTTTATGACTAACCATAGGTAGTGTATAATGGCTGCTTTGCTATAACTAGGGGTGTGTCGGGGGCCAGGACATGGGAGACTTCAGGCCTCTAAAATGACTGAAATTGATATGGAGGGTTGCGGGGTCCTCAAGCAGAAAATCGTCTGTTGCTTTTACAGCATGCGCTGAGTTATGGTGGAACACTGCAGTAAGTCTGAGATAGAGACGTTGGCTAGGAAACATGGTTCTGTGCGAAAGGAGCAGTCAACTTGAAGCTCAGGGACGTATTTGGCGATAGAACTTTGTATTCTGCAAAATGGTCATTCAGTCCACACTTCATTTCCCAAGGTAGCGGCGACCACAATAAGAGCAGTGAATCTATTAGACTGGATTGTGCAAAGTGTAGGGAAAGTGTTGCTTCACCTGGAAGGTGTATTAGAGCACTTGTGTACTAAGCAGGGAGGTCAGAAATGGACAAGTGAGGAGAAGCAAGAAGCAAGAAGAAAGGATAGCGTCGAAGATATTATCAGAGATGTTGTTAATCAATGGGTAAGAAAGCGACCATAAAGGCACTATACCTGAATGCTCGTACATTTTGGAAGAAGGTTGGGATATATCGGCATAAATTATCACGAACAAATACGATTTAGTAGACATTGCAGAGACATGGAGACCGCATAGTCAAGATTGGGAAGTAAATATTCACGGGCATGAGACAATTTGGAAGGACAGAAAGGATGGTAAGGAAGGTGGTGTAACTCAAACATTCAAGGACAACCTCAGACCGATGCTGACAGATGATGTACGTTCTATGGAGAAGCAGTTTGAATCCATTTGAGAGGAAATTAGAAGTTCTAAGAAGAAAATGTCACTGATTCTCGGAGTCTATCCGCCTCCATATTTTCAGATCACATTGGGGAGGGCAGTAAACAAAGGCATAAATACCACCTGATAAAATGGTATGGCAATTATCAAGCAGGATTTTAAACATCATGTCAATCGGTCGAAGCAGCTCAGTCAGGGTAGCCCTGACGAGGAGAGTATTGAGTATCTGCGATAGATTCCTCAAATACTGTGCAATGGAACAGGCCAACAAGGGGAGAGGCCAAATTAGATTTGATACTGGGTAATGAACACGGCAAGGTGTTATATTTGGCGGAAGGTGAGCACTGTGGTAATAGTTACCAAAATTCAGTTGTGTTTACTTGAGTTTTTCAATGGGATAGTAATACACCGGAGGGCAAGCGTTTCTGCTGGGGGAAAGAAAATTGCAATGCGATTAGATAAGATTACGCATGCACAGGTTGGGCAAGGAAACGGCAGGGAATGGGCAGAATAGAAATGTGGAGCTTATTCAAGGAGCAGGTTCTGTGTGTCTTTGATAACTATGCACCTGTCAGAAAGGGAGGAAATTGTCAAGCGCAGGAGTCATGATTACTAAGGAAGCCGAATCTCTTGTTAAGATGAAGAAGGCTTGTGTTAGCAAGAGTTGTGAAGGCTCAGTTCGGGCCATTGAGAGTTATAAGTTAAACAGGCAAGTCCTGAGGAGAGACTGAAGATGAGCCAGGAGGGGAGCTGAGAATTTGTGAGCAGATAGGATAAGGGGAAATCCTAAAGTTTTCCATAGGTATGTAAGGATTAAAACAATGAATGGAATAAAATATGGCCAATGAAGGACAGTCTTGGTAAGTAGTACGTGGAGTCAGAAGCGATGAGGGAAGCGCTAAAGCAATATCTTTCGTCAGGATTCGCACTGGAAAAACAAAATGTTGTCGAGGACAATACTGAGAAACAGGCTACTAGACGAGATCGGATTGAAGTTCCCAAGGACGAGGTGTTACAAACTCTGAAAATGTGAAAATATATAAATTCCCGTGGGCCAGATGGGATTTATCCTCGGATTCTCTGGGAAACCAAGAATCTGATTTCTGACTCTTCGACTTTGATATTTATGTTGTCATTGTCCAAAGGTATAGTACCAGAACACTACAGGATAGTAAAAGTTGTTCCCTCATTCAAGAAGGGAAGTAGAGAAAACCATGGAAATTATAGACCATTGACCCTTCCGTTGGTTGTGGGTAAAGTGTTGGAAAAGTTCTAAGAGATAAGATTTGTAATCATCTCGATTGGAATAAGTTTATGAGGGAAAGTCAAGCCGGTTTTGTGAATGTGAGGTCGAGACTCACAAACATTATTAAGTTCTTTGAGTAGGTCATTAAACTAGATGTCGGTTTGGTCACTGAATTGGAAAGTTCATTCCTATACGTTTCTTCACCCTACTAGCTATCAACTTCAGTGGGTCTCCAGGCGAAGCACTGTTCATGATTCCTGCTTTCTATTTATATGTTTGGGTTTCTTTGTGTTGATGATGTCATTTCAGTTGGTGATATCATTCCTGTTCTTTTTCCTCAGGGGTGGTCAATGGCGTCGAGATCGAAGTGTTTGTTGGTAGAGTTCTTGTCGGAATGCCATGCTTCGAGGAATTCTTCTGGATGTATCTGTTTGGCTTGTCCTAGGATGGACATGTTGTCTCAGTCCACTGTCGTCTTTGTCGAATGTAGTGTTTGTTACAGTTCTTGCACGGTATCTTGTAAATGTCATCATGTTTTACATGTGGACAAATAGGTAGAACACGAGACACCAGGATATATGAACATCAACTAGCCACAAAACGACGTGACCCTCTCTCACTGGTATCCTTACATACAGATATGGAAAGGCACCACTTTGACTTGGACAATGCATCCATCCGAGCACAAGTGAAACAGAGACAGACATGAGAATTCCGAGAAGCATGGCATTCCAACCGGAAATCTATCAAAACGCACATCGAGGTAGACCAGTACAACTCCCTGAGAAAAAGAACAGGAAATGAAATCACTACAGGAAATAACATGACCAACCCAAAGAAGCCCAAACATGTAAATAGAAAGCAGAAATCATGAACAGTACGTCGCCCGAAGGCCCAATGAAGATGTTACCCAGGAGGGTAACGAAACGTCTGGAAATGAGAAGGAATTTCTTCAACCAGAGGGATGTTACTCTATGAAACTGCTTGACCAACGTAGTAATTGATGCTACATCAATAAATGTTTTTTTTAAGCTAGGGCTGATTTTTGTTTGAACAATAAAGGAAGTAATGATTATCTTCAGAGGTTGGTTAAGTGGATGGATGTCCATGGAAATATCAGGCATGATCTTATTGAACGGCGAAGCAGTCGCTAAGGCCCGCATGACATAGTCTTGCTCCTCGTTCTCATCTTCTATGAAAGGAAGAGTCACATATTCCGCGATTTAAGGGAAAGGTTCCATGGGGCTGTTGGGGGAGATGTTGAGAGAGAAGGCACAGTGCACCACGGTGCCACGGAGGGAATGGTTCCTGGGGAAGGTGGACAAGGGCGGGGAGGAGAATATATGTTTTGTAACAGTATTTCGTTGGAGGTGGTGAAATTAGGAAAATATTTCGTTGATCACTTGGAGTACCATAGCGCTTAAGGATCCAGACCAAGTTCTGAAAAACACGGGATGAGAATGGATCGTTGCTTCATGATGGGCATTTGCAAGATGGGCCGAAAGTCCTTCTTTGGTGCAGTGAAAGTCACAATGTCTTTGAGAAGCTAACTTTAGCAGCCATATAGCATTGTGGCCACAAGAGCGGGACATAGTCAGGGATTTTCTTGACACCCTAAAGCCTGTCTGACACATAGCCTGCGATTACACACCACCTATGGTTTGTCACCGGCAGTCTCCATTAACAGCTGTTCACTCTCCGAGCGAGAGCGTTATTCACCTCATTGACCAAATGTTCTTCTCTTTCTTTTGTTCTTTCCCGACCAACTGTTTACTCCTTTGCAATACAGAATGAGACATGATGGGATAGTTCCTGTTCGCCTGGATGATTGTAGTGTTAAAGAAACAATGCACAGGAGAAGCACAGCAGATTAGCCAGCATCTGAGTTGCAAGAGACATTTAAACCACAACCTTCTTGACGATTCCTTACTTCAGTTGCAGCAATACTGAAAAGCTCAACACCGTCCAGAACAGAGCAACTGAATTGAGCAGCAACACACAACTAATAAAACATCGACAAACATCCATTCTCTCCACAACCAAACACTCAGACATTCAGTCTGCACGATCCATAAGATGCACTGCAGATATTCACCAAGGGTCCTTAAACAGTACATTACAAACTCACACCTACATCCATCTAAAAGGAAAAGGGTAGTAGATAGATAGGAAAGATCTCCAAACCACCTACCATCCTGCTCTGGAAATATATTGCCGTTCCTCCAGAATCACTGGGTCAAAACTATTGATTTCACTCCCCTATAATTTGGGTCTACCGACAGCACACGGAAACGATGGTTCAAGAAGGCAGCTCATCATCACCTTGTCCAGTCAAATCATAAATGAACAATAAATGCTGACCTGTTCTGGAACACCCACATCCGACGAAGAATGAAAATCATATGCTTTGGTGTTCTGAGGAGTTCTCTCTTACTGAGATATCTCTGGTTTTATTTGACAGGTATCAAAGATGAGGATTTGCATTTGGGAAACTGAAACGAAGCATCACATCAGAATTTGATGGAGTTGCTTTGTTCCATGTAGCCTGAACCTCACCAGCCTTTGAAAATGAAAGCAGAAAGTTACTTTCACAGTGGAGTGGAAGCATTCACTGTCTGAACTATCGAGACATAATTGGAGGGGCGCTGAAGAGAAACTGCGGTAATGTGGTGACGATTCAATTACTTGTCTGCCCTGAAAATTCATCAGTGCAACCAAACCGGGGAAAAGCCATTCAACTGTTCTGAGAGTGAAAAGGGAGTTACTCAGTTTTCTAACTTGCTGACTCACCAGTGGGTTCACACGGAGAAGAAACCATTTAATGGTCCAGAGTATGGAACACGCTTTAAACGTTTTGACGAACTGCTGTACCATCAATGTGTTCACGTTGATGAGAAGCCATTCAAGTGTTCTCACAGAGGGAGTGGGTTCGGGCCGTCATTTGATCTCACTTTACATCTGTGAACTCAGTGGACATAGACCGTTCGCCTGTTCGAAGAAAGGGAAAGGATTCATTCAGTCATTCAGTCTGCTGAGACACCAGTGAGTGCGCTCAGTAATCCTTTATTGCTTGACCTGTCAATCACTCACTGCTTGTGTGTTCTGTGAGTACTCCCTCTGTCTTTCCTCTAAAGCTGAAGTGTAATGCGTAGCAGTCAACGCAGGACGTCCCGTACGCCATGGCGGCAGGGAATTCCACCCACTGCTGGGATGTGCTAGCTGGGCAACCCCAACTATGTGGTGAAAACAGCCCAGGACCGAAATTATCCAAGACGATATTGAGGAGGCATGTAAGTTTAGATTCCCTACAATGTCGAAACAGGCCCGTCGACACAACCAGTCCACACCGACCCTCAGAAGAGTAAGCCACGCAGACCCATTTCCCTCCCACTAATGCACCTGACACTAGGGGCAATTTAGCACGGCCATTTCACCTGACGTGCACATCTCTGTGATTGTGTGAGGAAACCGGAGCACACGGAGGAGTCCCAGGCAGACATGGGGAGAATGTGCAAACTGCACACAGACAGTCGCCCAAGGATGCAATCGAACCTGGGACCCTGGCGCTGTGAGGTAGCAGTGACAACCACGCTGCCCTGTAAATGCGTGAACTTCCAAATAAAGATATGAGATTCTCTTGTTATACCTGGTTCACTGGCAGACACTATGCTGAAAGAGACAGGGGATGGCGGTTACATTACCCACTTTACAGGAAAAGTGCAGCAGGTCAGGCAGCATCCAAGGAGCAGGAGAATCGACGTTTCGGGCATGAGCCCTTCTTCAGGAATGAGGAAAGTGTGCCCTGCATGCTAACATAAAAGGTAGGGAGGAGGAACGTGGGGGAGGGGTGTTGGAAATACGATAGGTGGAAGAAGGTTAAGGTGAGGGTGTAAGGCCAGAGTGGGGGTGGGGGTGGACAGGTGAGGAAGAAGATTGCAGGTTAGGAAGGCGGTGTTGACTTCGAGGGTTGGGACTGAGACAATGTGGAAGGAGGGGAAATGAGGAAATGGAAGAAATCTGAGTTCATCCCTTGTGGTTGGAGGGTTCCTAAACGGAAGATGAGGGGCTCTTCCTCCAGCCGTCATGTTGCTATGGTCTGGCGATGGAGGAGACCAAGGACCTGCATGTCCTTGGTGGAGTGGAAGGGCGAGTTGAAGTGTTAAGCCACGGGGTGTTTGGGTTGGTTGGTCCGGGTGCCCCAGAGGTGATCTCTGAAATGTTCCACAAGTAAGCGGCCTGTCCTCTTTGGATGCTGCCTGACCTGCTGCGCTTTTCCAGCAACATATTTTCTGCTCTGACCTCCAGCATCGGCAGTCCTCACTTTCTCCACTTGATAGGAGACTTTTAAACATGGCCGCAATGAAACTGGCCATATTTGGGGAGGGGGGGGGGGGGGGTTTCCTTTATATTCGATAAGCTTGATTATTGGACCACGGCCATTATGGGAGGGCACAATGACCCCTCCTGTGACGCTCTAGATATGCTGAAGTGTCTTGCAAAGTTTCGACAGGTTGCCCAGCAGTATCAGGCCGCGAAGGCGAAAGACTGCTGCAATAAAACCGACACTGAGACCCCAATAATTCCAGATCCGGCAACACCGCCCTATGCTCCGCAGTACCCGAAATTTACTATACTGTCTTCAAAGCCAGACCCGTTGGGCCTGAATGAAGTGGCTCAATTTTTTTGCCATGCATTACATAGCAAGACCGCGATGGGACACATTACCGGCGGGCAGTATGAATTACGACTGCTGCCCAAAACAAATGATAACTCCAAACTCACAAGAAGCCCGACTGCTTGCCGAAATTAACAGGGCACCAACTGTCAGTTTCCCCGCATTATGAATGGGTCCACTCTCCTGTATAAGACCTGGATCCACGCAGAGGTCTGGGCCATGCGACAAGATGCCCCAGACCCTTTGAATTGACTGCTCACGTTCTACAATTGGGTCCTCGAAATTTCCTGTATATACAACTGTCTGTCCCAAGATGTGCAGACCATATTACAACTTGCGCATATAACCCACTGGGTGACCATTAGCCCTGCTATTGACATCCCCATCCAACCCTGGGACACCGCTTCAGACTGGGAAAAAATGGCTGGACAGCACCGTTAAGGATGCAATAACGGCCTGTGCAAGAGTGCACGCCGAATTTGGGCTGTTACCCAGTGTCTGCAGAGCAGCTAAGAACTTGCTCGATGTCATTGTCCGCTTTAGGGAGGTCGGGGACTCCTCGTCGGGCACTCCATTAGTAGAGAACGAAAAGCTTGCCGTGCAGACCTTACTTATGCTCACGTTTTCACGTTGCACAATCAAACGACGAGCTGGACGGACACTTTAATTTAACGTGGTAACTTGGACGGGAATGGGCTGTTCACTACACCAAAACGGACGGGGGCATTCGACTGCCTCGCGCAACCCGACAACAACAGGGACACCTCCAGGGCAGTACAGAAAACTAGGGCAATTTAAAGAAGGCAATGCTGGAACAGTGGAAAATTGGAACACTGAGTGAGACAGTGCTGGTCCAGGCAATGTCGCCCAGGGCCATCTAACTTCTCCCTCTCCCCTCAGGCGCGACAGCAGTCCACCACACAACAGCGGCAGCTTCAACAGGCTGCCTACACTGTGCCTGATCCCTTCCCCCGTGCTCCAGAAACTAACTACAGCTATCGTGAGTGGGAGCTTTCAAAGGGGATCTCAATATGTCTCTCAAACGCCCCGTCTGAAATTCCAATAATGGATGTGGAGATGGAGAGCTGCTCATTTATATTGTGGTGGATTCTGGGTCTGTCCAACCGTCTACGGCTCCCAACTCGGAAAATTACATGAGTTGCAAGACCCTCTGCACTGTACGGTTTTCAGGAGTACGCATAACAGAGCCACTCTCCTAACCCATTAACTCCAGTATTGAACCTGCAACTGCGACTGATGCTGCCATTATTTCAGACTCTTGCCCTCCTGAGCCGGCAGACCTTGTGTAAATTGAATGCCAGTATCCACTGTTCCTCTGAGGGTCTCACATTAGAGAACCCAGACGTCCATTATTCCATGTTGTGGGCAGTAATTTCACACAGCCCTGAACCCTCTGACCAGGTAAGCTCCTGATGCTCTTGGTCATGCTCCAATTCACCTATCTGCGCTCTTCTCGACCCTTACTTGCCCTGTTGTCAATGGCCCCTTTCTGTAGACAGTTCTCTGACTCCCTCCTGCCAGAGGGGTGCAAAATTGACGGTATCGACTTGTCATGCATCCCACCAGAATTAATTGAAAATCGCGACACACCACGGTGACATGTAATAACAAAGTAGATTCTTGTGAATTCTAAGGTCTTCAAGGTGACCTAATTAATAAATGCGGGTGAAATGATGTTGTTGTATCTCTGCACTGACAGCTGAAGTGACGTCAAGCTTCTATCTGTTTTCTCCATTGGTTTTGATCATTCTGGCTCTCCTCTGATTGCCTGAGGATGAGTGGGTGCCTATAAACTGGGAGCTTTCTGCGTGGTTTCTGGTGTAATTTTCAGAGGGGATGAGGAGCTGCTGTTGGTCACGGGAAATGCCTGTGAGGCGCCCAACCCCCACTCCCCCGAAACAGCACCACTCCCCATAATGCAATTCCTGCAGTCAGCAGCTGATCTACCCTGTCAGGGCACACTGGATCCTTCTTAAACAGACCTTTTGGAAGGACAGGCTGCTGCCATGAATTTGGCAATGGCTGGATATAATGTGTTTTGCTTTCAATTTCACTTTCATCTCTGGCCAAATGTAAGTTCTTCACTTTAACCTTCCAGAAAATGTCCACTCGCTGATCCCCTTTTGTCAACTTAACCAGGTTCCCCACACGTACTCACCACCTCAACAATCTCTACCTGAACTTGCCCACATTGACTTACTGATCTTCTCCAGCCTTGATAGAACAGGGACTGTTCCTATGCCCAAACAGCCTGCAGGAACTTTAGTAAATCAGCGAGCAACCTGAATCTAATTGATGGTAAATACTTGTTAGTAGCCAATGTCTCTCCAGAGCTGTTGTTTGAAAGTATATGTAACAGCCTTTAAATATGATTGCTGCATTTATGAACCGGAACATCCGCTGTCCACATTGATTGAACGACGCCCCCTTGCTGCCCGACCGTTTAATTAACCAGTTCTGACAATGTTGCATTCAAGACTTTTCCTACCCTGCCCACGCGGCCACACCTCCTGATTCCAATCCTGGTCCTAGTATTTCATAGCTTCCAGTATTACTTTGGCACTTTTGCTCAATTCCACCACAACCTCCATTCCCGATCTATTTCTTTCTGCTTCCAAGGAACTTTGGGCAAGAAAGTTGGGATGCAGAGGTTCTGTTTTGCACCCTTATCATTGAGATAACTCATCATTCCTGCACTTCCATTTTGTTTACATTCCCTCTGGTTCCCCTCTTTTTTCTTTGTCACTAAATCCTTTTAATTACTGCATTTTTAATTTCTAACTAAAGCAGATGGAACTCAGACAAAGTAAGAGTCTACAGCAGATTGAGAGTATTTGTTAACTTGCAATATAATAAGTAAAGTATGATTAGGATTCATTAAAATTTACGCATAACACTTATTGATGTTGAAATGTAAAGTCCACTTTCCCCCTTATGGACACGAAGTATTTTCCTCGATTTAATTTTCATATTTCAGATTCCAGTAAAATCAGTTCAGTTCAAATGGGTAAAGACAGCGAGAGTCGCTGTAGTCACTGCACTCCAACCTGATTTTGTCACGTGAGAACTTCAGTTTCTCTCCCCAGTGCTCTCTCTATCTGAGCAACATTCTCTGATTTCCGTTCCTTCACGTTTCAGCGGCCGTGCTCTGTGGGCAATACTATTGGCTGTTGTTGAATCTCCAGCTCGAGTTGAGAGGGGGTTATCTCCCATTGTGAGGTCAGAGACCCAGCCGCAGGGTGCTGAGACTCAGGGGACAGGCCCCACAGCGCAGCCTCTGTAGAATCTCCATGTCTCAGTGTTCCCCAAGGGCAAGGCACGACCAGGAAGGAGTCACCGTGGGCCTCACTATAGGCTGCACAGAGGGACACTGACAATTACACGCAGAACTTGAACAGCCAGTTCCAAGGGAACCGATGTAACTACTGTGCCCATTGACTTTGCTTGGGAATTGAACCTGCGTGTGTTTAGGACAGGAACTCTTCCACTGGGTTAAATCCAGTCATTCAAAAGGGTCGAATATCTACTGTACGAATACCTGACATACTGCTGAACACCTAATGGAGAGAATCATTTACACCAGATTCTAGTCGATTGTACAACCAGAGAATTACAATGAAAAGCATATGTATTTCTCTGCATTAACTCATTCAGAAAGGAATCATTCCATTGGTCAGGTATTTGTTGGAGAAGCACAGGCTGGCTGTGCATGTCAGGCCCCTGCAAAAACCTGGACATAGACTCTGTGGTAATTAACTGGGGACCTGAAAACTCTGATCGGGAGTCCTTCCTAAAGAATGTGGCCTTCACTGTCTGTGCTGTCACTTATTCCTCCCGAAAAGGTTGTAGAGTGTGAGCTTACTTCCTTAACCACTACAGATTACTGGAATATTTGTCCCTGGGTCAGCACTTTCAATCATGGGGATGGATTGGAAAGAATGAAACTTTTCAGATAGGGAATCTAATGGGACTTTCAAAAATCATGAGACCCCTGGGAGAAACTGTTCCCCAAATATAACGTTCAAGAATGAGACAACACAGGCTGAAATTATCTGCAAAAGTAACAGATGTATAGTAAGAGATGTTTTTTGTTCACACAATGCTTGGTGTTTGTGTAGAGGGCCCTGCTGGAGTTCTGATGGAGGCGGCTCCAACCGACGCTTTGAACAGGGAACTAGGTCATTATTTGAATTTGACTGAGGGGTGGAGAGTCAATGGACAGAACAAAGTGTCACAGTTATTTAGTTTCTGAATCTCAAATTCCCACGTTGTCAATGAGGACTTGGTCACTGACATCAAGAGATGTCAGCATGCTGACGCTTGGCTTGGGAGTCTTGGATGTGGTAATCGAAATTTACTCACTGTCAACCTCCAGAAAACAGGACATATCTTCAGAATAGGCAGATGACACAAATTGACAATGCAGGAAACAGGGAAGAGAAGAGTAGCAGAATTTAGGAGAACACATGCAGAAGTTATTTCTATTCGGTCTGAGGATGTAAGTGGTCCATAGGACTCCTGATATCCTCACAATGAACTCGTCAGAGCCAGACTTCCTTATTGTTAGTGGCCAATTAATATGAAGCACAGAATTCCAGTGAAATAGACACGAGAGAGGCGAGAGCTTTCTGTTTGTCATAAAGAGCAAAACAGTCACGTAATGACCGTGGGGGAGAGACATTTCCTGTATTTAATCAAAATCACACTCTGACATGGGAATCCTTCCAGCTACCTGAGGGATTGAGATTTCTTAAGCAATTTTCACGTGAAGCTTATTCAGAATCAGTCACAGATTTTTTAAATCTGCAATCTGACTAGATTGATCCTGAAGGCAGAAGTTTTAGAGACGCTGCAGAGAAGATTTACCACCATGCTTCCTGGACTGGAGGGCAATTCTTATGAAGGAAGATTGAGGGGCTGAGGGCTTTTTTCATTAGAGTGAAGAAGGATGCGGGGTGAATTGATAAGGGTGTATATGATGATAAGAGCCACAGATAGAGTGAATAGCCAGAGACTTCTTCCCAGTACAGAAATATCTTCATAAGTGTCCACAATTTAAAGGTGATTGACGGAAGGTTTCGGGGAGATGAGAGGTAAGTTCTTTCTATGCACTGACCAGACTCTGTGGCGGTGGTAGTTCAATCAGATGCATTATGGATGTTTACGCGACTCTTGCATAGGCACATGAAAGATAGGTTATGCAGATTAGTTTGATATTAAAGTAGATTAACCGATCTATACATCATCGAGGGCTGAAGGACCTGCACTGTACTCTTCTGTATCAATTGTCCTCCACATTATTGACTCCACTGTCAGTTAAATTTCTGATACCGTAGATCCCACTGAATGATAACGTTTAATAACTTCTCACCATTTTCAACGGGATCATTCAGTTTCTGTTCGATTCCTCCGACAAACGTGAACCAATTGTTGTAATTGTACCATTCTCCACCACGACCTCTGGAGAGCAAGTGGGAATATAGCGTTGAGATAGGGAATCAGGCATGATCACATTGAATGGAGAGCAGGATGTAGGGGCTGAATGGCTTCGTCCTGCTCCTGGCTTCCGTCAGCTAAATGTCCTCCTGAAAATCTCATCCTAAAAAGTATAAGTGATTACATTGGGGAAGCACATCAGTAGTTGTTCTTGTTGAGACTTTCCTGCATCTTGAAAATTTATTTTTTTCTTTGCAGTCACGATGAACAGTCAGTCTGAGAATAAAAGTGGTCCTCAGGATTCCTGATAGCGTCTCAAAGAAAAAAAATCATAGGAACGCTTCCATACTGTTAATGGCCAATCGCATAGAATAAAGAGAGACACTTCATGGAACTTCCGGATTGTTCACAGACCCTGGATGTTAATTTGCTTTGTGAATTACGGACCATATAAATGTAGAGGAATTACACTGGATATCCGCAAGTAACGTGAGGATGGAAATTTATAAACGCTGCAAAAAATCTTACGGGTATCCTAAAAAGGTTTTAAAGGTAATTGAACGGTTTTGAAATTTATTCAGCATTGTCGAGGGAATGGGAGCTAATTTCAGAAACCGAGAGAGACTTACAGGCACAGAGAGAGAGCCACAGCCACAGGTACAGGATAAGATTGTCCTGGAGATGTTTCGGAGCTCACTCTGTGACTCACACAAGGCAAGGCAGCAGCAGATGGAATGCAGTCATTTTCTGGTTATATGAACGATGTTTTGTTTACTATCTGGCACAGTATTGTCCCTGTCCTGAGAGGGTTTGATGTGGAAAATGTAAAGGGAGCTCTATTTTTTTATCAAACTCAGTGCTGTTCCTATCCTGGGAGTGGGTGTTGGGAACAGTGTAATTGGGCTTTAATCTGTACTTAACCCTATGCCTGTGCTTTTCTGTTAGAGATTGCTGGGGACAGTGTCGGGTGATTTAAACAAAACCTAACCTCATGCTGAACCTGGCCTGAGATTTCAAAGGGTTCCAGTCTATTGTTAGATTACTCGACACTGAACCTAGTTATAGGCTCCAGAAGCAACACCGATATTTTCTCCCTATCTAATCCTGCAGTTCCTGTCATTGACTCACAAACTTTCATAATTTTTAAAGCATTCAAAATTCCAGGGACATAGCCCTGGGCTTGTGTCATTTCCATGGCCATTGAACCCGTGCCGTCCAACTATAGTTCTGTGAATCTACACTGCATTCCTTTGCAAATGGACTCCCAAGTCCCCAACCCGTCCTTGCCTTTCCCTGTTTATAAAGTCGCTGTCAGCGCTGTGCTGACATGACATGGGTACCTGAAACAAACCTATCATGGCTACTGACACTTTTGGAATCATTTGTCCTGCTTTGGCAGATTAAAACACATCGTACACTTTATACATTTTCATCTCTCGGCCTCCTGCAGATGAAATAAACTGGGATGTGAATCGATGCAATTTCGATGTTAGAGGAGGGATAATCTAAACCAAATGGTACAATGGTAAACTGGATGCAGGAGCAGAGAAGCTTCAGTTTGAGTCTGAATTCTGTCAGCACAGGTGAGGGGCAAATGTGTGAAAAGCTTTTTTTTTCCCATTCATACATTCCTATATTGCAGAAATATTAATTTATAAATTAAACTGTAAAAGTAGGATATGGAGAACTCTGCTACAAAGTTTCCACTGATTAAGATGCAGATTTCAGAATCCTTTTAAAGTACGTGCCCTGAGATTTTTAAAAGTCTGTCTAACTTTCCAAACTTCAAGAGGAAAATACGACAGGTATATGACAGGTCAGCTACTGAATTGTAGGTGCGTGGTCTTGTTCAGAATCTGTCAGAGATTTAGCGTGCAGTAAGATGTATTTTATCCAGATAACTGGCATTTATCAAGGACGAGCCTGACGTAATTTGTCTTCAAATTTTGTGTTCTGTAAAAATAAAGAAATTGATTTACCTTTAAGCAAGCCTCTAGGATTGTGTATCATTAGTATACATTTGTGAAAGAGAAACTGTGTACGTGAATGAGCGAGTGTGGCTTTGAGGTTTCTGTGACTGATTGACTGAGAGTTGGTGGCTGAGATTGGCTGAGTGAGAGGTTGTGTTCGAGTGTGATGTTCTGAGATCGGGAGTTTGCAATGCTCTACTGTGCGTGTGACTGAACATGTGTGACTGCATGACAGTGTGTCTGTGCGTATGAACTATGTAAGAGTTTGTGATAGACACTGTAGAGGCAGATTTACTCTGTAATCTAACACAGAGCTTCCCCCTGACACGGGAGTGTTTGTGGACGTATCTGTACATTGTATGTAACCCTATTTTTCTCGGACCCTGGGAGGTTTAGTGGAGAAAGTGTACAGGGAAATGTACTCTGCCTATAAGCCAGTGATATAACTATGCTAAGTGCATTTGATAGGGACAGTGTGGGGATAGGGGTTGACTTCGTCATTATCTTATTCTACGGTGAACATGGTCTGGAAGTTAGAAAAGCTGAAGTGCAGAAACAGCTTTACTCTGAACTTAACTCCATTCACTACCGAAATACAATCCGAAAGAACTGCAGATGCTGTCAATCAGAAACAAAACCAAAAGTTACTGAAAAACCTCAGCAGGTCTGGCAGCATCTGTGAAGAGAAATCAGCGTTAAAGTTTCAGGTCTGGCTCAGATAAACGGTGACCGGATACGGCGTGGTAACTCTGGTTTCTCTGTTCAGATGTTGCCAAAACTGCTGAGTATCAGCAGTTTGTTTTTTTCCCTATTCTCTCCCTGCACTACGAATTGCTCCCCTCAATTAGCTTCGAGACTTTGTTCTGCTGTATATCAGCTTGCTGACAACACATGGAATTCCAGTCTCTAACCCAGTCTAGAGTAAATGAATATATAATCCCTGCGGTGGAAATTCCCCTGCCCTATCACTCTACATTTCCTTGACATGTCACTACACTATGGGCAATTTAGCATGGCCAATATTACATGTCGAAGCAAACAGGACCATCCGAAAGAACCGCACGCAAACACGGGGAGAACTTACAAACTCCATAGACAGTCGACCGATACTGGAATCAAACACGAGTCCCTGGAACTCTGAGGCAGCAATGCTAACCACTGAGTCACGAAGCCACCTAAACAGTTAAGTTTAAAATTGGGACTGGGAATACAAAAAGCTGCAGTTTCTCCAAAAATAAAGTTTTATTGAGTACATCCGTTCAATAAGGCAGTTCACTACCATCTTCTCAAGGGCTGATGTGAATGAGTGATAAATGCTGAGCCCAGCCAGTGATGCTCACGTCCGATGAACAAACGAAAACTTCATCCCGTTGCCTTGCTAATACCTTGCTGCCCCTGCAGATTAACTCAATGTGTTTTAATATCCCAGGACACACAGATCCCTGTCTACGTCAGAGTCCTATAATATCTCCCCATTTAAACTAAAGTCTTTGTCGATTCTCCCTGACACTCTCCACTTTATATTGCAATGGACAGTGCTTTGCCCATTCACTTACCATCGCTACATCGATCTGTTTGACAGCAGCTTACTTCCACTTCACAATTTACTTGTAAACTAGTTTTAGCAATAATATACTCAGTTTTTAGATCAAGACTGACTTGAGCAGATGCCTTTTGGAAATCTCAAAATCCTTCTGTCGCTCTCTGTTCCTTATTCAGTGTGTCTGCCTGTTTCGCTCTGCCTGCCCAGAATATCTGTGAATTGCCATATTCATCCGTTATCATTTTGGAGATGCTTCATGGTGTCCATACCTCCTGTACGGTCACAGTAAAACGTCTTCACCTCCCTAGGCCCAAGTCCTGGTCATAATTGCCAAACTGTCCAAATATTTGGTGTCGCCATCACTTTAACTCTCCTGATTTGTGTTCATGATTGTGGACTATAATGTTGAATCAATTAATAAGATCCAGATTAAAAGAGTACTTGACTGAAAATAAATATAGTTCTACTAAGGGACTGTAAAAAAAAAACATCGTTATTTCCAAACATCAAAGCTTCATTAAACCATCCTGGATGTCAGATAAACAGGACATTCACACACCTGGGTCGGAATCAAGATTCAATCCCCCAGACACAGAAAGGTTCCTGTATCTAACAACATACGGTATTGGAATCAAATGCAGTTTTTGTGAGCAGGACAAAGCACATGGGTTGAGGAAAATTGTCCATGTGGATGTTATGAATCAGGAATATAATTGGGAATCCAAACTGAACAGAAAAAATCAAGTCAAGAACTTTGTGAGTAATTTCTGGAATATCTATTTTCGTTGAAAATGGGAACCCTCTTGGATAACAATCGAGAATTACTGTGTGTGTGTGTTTGTGTGTTTCTGTGGTGATGGTTGAGAGTGAGTTAAATTTCTATCACTTCTCAGATTATACATATCTTCAAAATGTTTGGTTAGGCATCATCGAGAGAACTTTACTCTGTATTTAACCCTGTGTTGTCTATTGATCTCACAGCTTCCAATATACTGTTTTCAAGGCTCCATCCGTTGCCACATCTTATATTTGCTAGTATCCTTTTCAGACTGTCCTTCAGCCACTCAGTGACATCCCAGACTCAGGGAGGCAGCGTGCTACCTCGTGTCGCATCTGCACTGTCACAGATGTCTGCCTGATGCCCTAACAATGCAATCCCCCTATCACTATTGCTCTCCACTTCTTTTGTTTTCTCCATTAATTAAATTCAGAGAAGGTTCATTTAAACTCGGAAGCAACAAATGTAACTTTTCGATTTGAAAATGGAGGGAGGCAGAAAACAGGGCCACTGCTGAAATTCTATCCAAGCAACAATGTTAAACCTTTTCATCGTTTTGTGGTTCCTAACATTGATACATTTCCTGTACGATAGTATTGAAGTATTTCAGGGGGTTGGTGCTGCCTTGTTACGGAATGATGAAATGAGAGTAAACGACCTAGTTCTCCAAAAATATCTAGTTGCTTTCGTTCAGAAAGTGGTTGCTGGTTCCTCTCGTGGCGGCCAGAGGGGATCGCTCTCCCTCAGCTCACGGCCCTAGCACGAGTCACCTATTGCCTCCTCTCACTTCCTCGTTGTCAGACTATCCCCGCTGTTTGTGGTCATCCTTTTTGTGACGTCACTGCGCAGCCGCTTGCGCCTTTGCGTCATTCAGGGCATTGTGAAACTGTCAGAAATAATAGAATGTACAGGGACAGGAGCAAAGTGTTTCAGAGAGAAAGAAAAATCTGCTGCTTGTACAGTGACACTGGAAGGCTTGCAGAGGGCGGTATTTTATCACTTTAAAAAAAAGAGGGACAGACAGTGACAGAGAGAGTCAGATACATTTCTTCATCAAATTTTAATTAATTCAGTGATTGATCAACTCACGTTATGACTTCTGGTAATATTGGATTGACATCCTCACTCCCAGCCCCCCCCCCCCCCCCCCCCTCCTCTGTCTTGGGTAGTTCTTGTGCAGGTGGCCCTCTTCCTAACAACATTTGCAGCTCTTGGACTGCTTGTGCTCCTTACTCTGATACCCTCCTCTTTGCAGTTCCTGCACAGGTTCATTTTACAGTCGGCTACCATTCACCCAGAAGAACGTAAAGTCTCACACATTCTCATTACTAGGATGAATGTTTGAATCATAAGCATTCATATTACTTGTGTGGTATTTCAATAATCCCATGCATTGCTGAAACCTTCAGGACGATGGGCTTATAGCCGAGAAATGGGATTTCTGTGTCTGGATCTTCATTGTCTGCCAGGACCATTCGTTAACATGTTTCCCTCTGAGCTATAAAGAACAAATGAACGCAAGAAATAGGAGCATGAGTCTGGAATTCGGCTCCTCGAACCTGCTCCGATTTTTAATAGAATCATGGCCGATCTCATCTATGAAGTACTTTAAGAGGTTAGGAATGGCAAACATTAACTCCCAGATTGTTCAGGTCCTCGGTAATTCGCCACGATCGTAATAGATCCATGCAGACACCATCTCTCTGGCACTTCACTCATCTCTGGAACATGTGGATAAAATGGACACCTACATCAGACTTCTGTATATTGGCTTTAGCTCTGCCTTGAACACCATAATGCCAACAAGTCTCATCGACATTTCTGAGTCCTAGGACTTTCCTCACATCGAGAACTGGATCTTTAACTTTCTGACCTGCAGATCACAATGAATGAGGATAGTTGGAAACTCCTCCTCTTCAATAATACGCAACACTGGTGCCCTTCAAGGCTGTGTACTCAGCCACCTTCAATATTTCTTACCCCCTTATGAGTATACCGCCAAATTCAGCTCTAACTCCATTTACAGATTTACTAATGAAACCACGATAGTGGGTAGGTCTCAAAACCGACCTAAATTACACCTCCTCCCACCATGCCCCAAGTAAAAACGCCATCTTATATTCTAAATTCCTTCACCTCCACCGCATCTTCTCCCAAGTGTACCAATTCCAATACCGAACAACCCAGATGGCCTCCTTCTTCAAAGACCGCAATTTCCCCTCAGACATGGTTGACGATGCTCTCCACCGCATCTCCTCCACTTCCCGCTCTTCTGCCCTTGAACCTCGCCCATCCAATCGTCACGAGGACAGAACACCACTGGTCCTCACCTACCACCCCACCAACCTCCAGATATCGTATCATCCTTCGTCATTTCTGCCACCTCCAAACAGACCCCACCACCAAGAATATGTTTCCCTCCCCTCCCCTACCAGCGTTCTGGAAAGACCACTCCCTCCGCGACTCCCTTGTCAGTTTCAGAACCCCTACCAACTCAACTTCCAGTCCCAGCACCTTCCCCTGCAACCGCAAGAAATGCAAAACTTGCGCCCGTACCTCCCCCTCACTTCCCTCCAAGGCCCCAAGGGATCCTCCCGTATCCGTCACAAATTCACCTGCACCTCCACACACAGCATTTACAGCATCCACTGCACTCAATGTGGCTTCCTCTACATTGGGGAGACAGGCCGCTTACTGGCGGAACATTTCAGAGAACACCTCTGGGACAGCGCAGCAAACAACCCTGCCGCCCAGTGGCTGAAAACCTTAACTCCCCCTACCACTCTGCCAAGGACATGCAGGTCCTTGGCCTTCTCCATCGCCAGACCATGGCAAGAGACGCCTGGAGGAAGAGCACCTCATCTTCCGCCTAGGAACCCTCCAACCACAAGAGATGAATGCAGATATCTCCAGCTTCCTCATTTCACCTCCCCCCACCTTATCTCAGTGCCAACCCTCGGACGCAGCACCGCCTTCTTGACCTGCAATCTTCTTCCTGACCTCTCCTCCCCCACCCTCTCTCCGGCCTATCACCCTCACCTTAACCTCCTTCCACCTACGCATTCCCAATGCCCCTCCCCCAAGTCCCTCCTCCCTACCTTTTATCTTAGCCTGCTTGGCACACCCTCCTCATTCATGAAGAAGGGCTTATGCGATTCTCCTGCTCCTTGGATGCTGCCTGACCTGCTGCGCTTTTCCACCAACAAATTTTTCAGCTCTGATCTCCAGCATCTGCAGTCTTCACTTTCTCCTACAGGAAATGGAGCTTAATGACGTGGTGTAAAGACAACAATCTTTCCCTCAATGTCAGCAAAACAAGGGAACTGGCCATTGACTTCAGGAATTGGACTGAAGGGCGCACACTGGTCTCTGCCATTGGTGCTGATTTGGAGGTGATGGACAGCTTCAAGTTCCGAGTAATAAATATCACAATCAATCAGTCTATCCATGTCAACTCTACAGCCAAGAAAGCACATCAATACATCTACCACCTCAGACGGGGAATAAAATTTAGCATTTTGGCAATGATTCTGATCAATTTTAATATTGCACTGCAGAAAACATTCTATCCAGACTCTTTGTATGGTAACTGCTCTGGCCGTACTGCAAGAAATTGCAGAGATGCGTATACCAAACACAATACATCACGCAAATCATATTTCCTTCCATTGACTCAGTCATGAATTCCCACTTCTTCAGGAATGCAGCCAACACAATCAAAGGCCCCTCCCACCACCGCAATGCTCTTTCCCAACCTCTTCCATCGGACAGAAGATGCAAATGTTTGAAAATACGCACCAATGGATTCAGGAACAATTTCTTCCGTGCTGTTATCAAACTAATGAGTGGACCTGTCAAAAATAGAGTTGATCCTTTTCTGCACCTGTTCAAAAGCTGTGAAACTATAATAACCTGATGTCCTTATGTAAGGTATGATTTGTACTGGAGAGAACGCAACATAATATTATTCACTGTTTCTCAGAATGTATGACTATCATAAAACAAGCAAAATCAATCTGCATACCATACGTCTGGGTCTGGTCTGCTCGATAACACTTTAAACCAATGTCTCCTGTAGTCTGTGTAAAAGACTGCCATTATCCATTACTTCCATGCCTGTCATAATTTCGAAAGGATCTATTTCGCATCCCTCAGCCTCGACGTTCATGTGAAAGAAATGATTTATTATATTGTCCCGCATCATTTATGATGGGAGGTGGCAGGATTGCAGCGTTTATGTCTGATCCTTGAGTGATGAAGTCAATTAGCCTTGTCTATCCGTTGCTTCTTATGATTTATGGCATGCAACTATTTATTTGTCGTAGCTTCACCAGGTTGACACATTACTTTTAGATATACCCAGTGTATGCACTCATAGAACATAGAACATAGAAAAGTACAGCACAGAACAGGCCCTTTGGCCCACGAGATTTAATCCTAATGTCAAATATAGTAACTTAACCTACGCACCCCTCAACTCACTGCTATCCATGTGCATGTCCAGGAGTCGCACCAATGTCCCCAATGACTCTGCTTCCATGACCACAGCTGGCAACCGATTCCATGCATTCACAACTTTCTACGTAAATAACCTACCTCTGACATCTCCTTTATACCTTCCTCCTAATATCTTCAAACTATGACTTCTCATACCAGTCAATCCTGTCCGGGGGGGAAGTCTCTTCCTATTGATTGTATCTATTCCACACATTATTTTCTATACCTCGATCAGGTCTCCTCTCTTCCTCCTTATCTCCTGAGAGAAAAGTCCGAGCTTATTCCAACTTTCTTCATAAGGCAAGCCCTCCAGTCCAGGCAGCATCCTGGTAAAACGTCTTTGCGCTTTCTCCGAAGCCTCTGCATTTTCCTGTAGTAGGGCGACCAAAACTAGACACAATATTCAAAGAGTGGCATCACCAGGGACTTGTAGAGCTGCAGCAAAACCTCGCAGCTCTTAACCTCAATCCCCCTTAATGAAAGCCAATACTCCACATGCTTTCTTAATAACCCTATCCACTTGGGTGGCAACTTTGAGGGATCTATATACTTGCATACCCAGATCCCTCTGCTCCTCCATGCTGCCAAGGATTCTGTCTTTAATCTTATATTCAGCATTCGTGTTCCTCCTTCCAAAATGCATCACTTCGCGTTTATCCAGGTTGAACTCCATCTGCCATGTCTCAGCCCAAATCTGCATCCTATCTATGTCGCGCTGCAGCCTGAAGTAGCCGTTTATACTGTTGACGATACCTGCAACCTTAGTGCCATCTGCAAACTTACTAAAGCACTCTTCAACCTCCTCATCCAAGTCATTTATAAGAACTACAAAGAGCAGAGGCCCAAGAACAGAGCCCTGCGGGACCCCAATCAACAATGTCCTCCAGGCAGAATATTTTCCATCTACAACCACTCTCTGCCTTCTGTCAGCCAGCCAAATCTGAATCCAGATCGCCAAATCTCACTGTATCCCATACTTCCTGACGTTATAAATTAAAGTCCCCAACTCTTCATTTAACCAGGTTTGATCACTGGCTCCAAGTCATAACCCTCCCATTCATCTTCTTCCCCAGCCCTTCCATTTCTTCGTTGTCTTGTCTTTGGAATGTACTTTGTTAGAGCCTTGGTAAATTTGTACAGTGCATCTTGGAGGCTGTCATTGAGTTACACCATGCAGAAGGACTGGTTAATTCTTACAAACAGTCTCTAACACACTCAGTCAAAGGCAGAGCTCATAGGAACAGCTGAAACAAAAATAAACCAGGTTTCTTCAGGATTAAAGCACCTATCACTGCCGCGAACAGAGAGAGCTCCTGAGCAGTTGAAGACTTCCCTGTATCTTGTTCAGAGTCCCAAGCTGTTTAGTTGCCTGAGAACCAATCACATCGTTGCTCGTAGCAGACAGCCTTTGTCAGTGGTGAACTAGTGGCCAATAATCAATGAGCTCCTTGTCACAAACAAAGGCTGCATCTGTGTATAACTCAGTTCATCTCCAATCACATTTCAATTATTAGGTCACTATCAGGTGAATTGCTGTCAAACCTTGCAGCTATCCTCCACTTTCGATCTGTTTGTAAGGTCGCTCTTTTCACATTTTAGTCCACAATTACATTTAATCTTTTTTTTAAAAAAAATGTTTATATATATATATTCGCCCTGAGAAAACTAAAATGCCATTTCAAAAACGCATTTACTTGCAAAATACATGATGCACAATTTTTATAGCAACTGCAGTCTATTTATTATTTCTCCCTTCTTGCAATGTTATCCAACCTTCACATTTCTTAAAGCTTTTACGTATTTCACCATTTGTATTTTAGGACAATATATCTGAATTCTCATTAGGTTTTCTAGTGATGTATATAATAAAATGGTTACAACAAACGACACCATCAAATATGTTGCATTGTTAATTTGAAATTTTTAAAGAAGGCCAGTGGATTACAATCTGTGTAATTTTGTATTTCATTGTTCTTTGTTAGGTGATCTTCGAAGTGCTGAAGATCTAACAGCAATCCCAAAGTCCCCTTTCCTATGGAAGAGGAATTTTCCAATGATCGGTATTGATTGTAGTAGAAATATCCTCCAGGTTCTCAATTCCTAATTCATCATCCTGGAACAACGTCAACCCAATTCAGAAGCATCAGCGGCCATTTTAAAAAGACTGGAAAACGCAGGGATGGTAAAATAGGTTCATCGATTCAAATTGCTTTAATCCTTTCAACATTAACCTCGCACTCTACTAACTAAACTACCTTATTCTTATTTCGTTCAAAAACTTGTTGAAGGCGCAGCTGTTCAGACAAACTTCGGGACAAATTTTCCGTAAAGTCAAACAATGCAAAAACCTATTAAATTCTCATTTAGTTTTAGGAACAAGAAATTCTAATAGTATCACTTTTGCTGTCTCCATTAACATCTGTGCGCTTGTGTGTGTATGTCTGTGTGACTGTATCTGCACGTGTGTTTCTTTAAGTCGATATGTGTGCTTCTGTCTGTATGTGTCTCTGCACATCTCTCTGTATATGTGATTGTGTCTGAGTATTTGCGTCTGTCACACGCACAGAGACAGGCACAAAACACACACACACACAAAAACAAACGCGCGCGTGCACACACACACGTTTAAACATCACCAAAAGTAATGTATCACTTCAAGCCCAAGATTAATAGACAGATGTACAGATGTATTGGTGTTTAAACCACATTTTAATTGTTACAATCCCGAAAATAACAGAGAGCCCGTTACACAGAGGTACAGACCCAGAGATACATAAACATGGAGACACACACTAATACACACAATGAGACACAAACACACTCACATAAGCACAGATAGTCAGGCAGAGATAGATGGGTAGACACACAGAGAATCACAAAGACAGGAACACACGATAATACACACACACATTCAGAGAAACACATGCATAAAGCCAAACAGATTCAATGTGCAGTAACTAACACTGCGCTGTGTCTAACCATCTGCAGCACAATGTGTGTCCCATAAGCTCGTTCCCAGTTTTTACAGATGAAATGTTGATGAGAAAGTGGAACAGTCGCGTGAGGTCTCTCAACATAATACCCGTGAAAAGGTGAATCTAGTTAAAAGATCATGGTCATTTGAGCAACTAACAGACTTGTCCACCACATCCGTGTAATCACTGGATGTCCAGCTGTGAAATGGATTGATGATGATGGCTAGTAGTTATGATCCCCATAATTAGGTAGAATTAACTTGCAGTGCAGCTTGCTCAGCACCACAGTCACAAACATTCTTTGTCTCCACCATCCACACTCAGTAGCAGTGGAATATACCACTGACACGATGCACTGTAGAAATTCCCCAAAGTTCCTCACAGAGGAACATTAATGAACCACAAAATAAAGGTCACTGTTTGAAACCCACGTGCTCCAATGCTGAGCTTTTGAATAAAATGTGTCCATATTTGAGAAAATTGAAAAACGATTTCATTTGAATTCATCAAATTCTGAACAGGCTTCAGAGGGTAGATGGTGAGAAATTGATCCTGTGGGTCTGGGTATCTAAAACACGATAACACAGTCTCAGGAGTTGCGGAAAAGCTCAGCGGGTCTGACAGAATCTGTGAAAAGAAGTCAGTGTTAAAGTTACACCATTTACAGATCTTTTGGTTATTATTGACAGCACCCTCAGTGTAAGGGGCAGGTTATTTGGGAATGAGATGAGGAGAGAGCGATTAACTCACAGGCCTCTAAGTCTTTAATATTCTCTGTCCCTGACGATTGTTGATGCACCCTCATTGAGTGCATTTCAGATTGGAAGACACAGATTGCTGGTTTCTCAGGAAGTCATGGGATATGTGGATTGCACAGGAAACTGGATATGAAATCTAAGTCTAGCTTTGATTGGATTGACTACTAGAACAGACTGAACATTTTAAACAGGCTGTATAGACCTCTAATTCTTTCTTCAGCGTTAACCCCATTCCAATGTTCAGTAATTATTACTTTTCTAACTTCCTACGGTTCTGCTGAATTCCCCTACTCTCATAACACATGAGCTAACCATTCCCTTCTCTCGGCAGATGTTGCATGACCTTATCAGATTCCTCTGAATTGTCTGTGTTTATTTCAGAGAGAATTATAACTCCCTATTCCTGTTTCTGTGAGAGAAAACATTCTCCAAACCGATTCTTTTAATTCTATTTATACACAGAGAAAAGAGGCATTGTTCTGTCCAAATGCATTACATGCTCATGAGGGCATCAATATATTGTGATGATTTTTAAAATAAAATATATTAAACATAATGAAATTCATGATGAAAACACGAGACCAAATTCGATCTGTAAGGGGCACGAATTCAGTCATACGAGGTGAAATTGAGAACTGCAGATGCTGGAGATCAGTGTCAAAATTAGAGTAATGCAGGAAAGGCACAGCAGGACAGGTAGCATCCGAGGAGCAGGAGAGTCGACATTTCGGGCAAAACACCATCATCGGGTATGAGGCTGGGAGTGTCCATCGTGGAAAGATAAATGAGAGGGAGTGGGGCTGCAGAGAAGGGAGCGGAGAGCGCAATTGATGGATGGAGGTGGGTGTAAAGGTGATTGGTCGGAGAGGATGGTGGAGCGGATAGGTGGGAAGGAAGATTGGCAGGTAGGACAGGCCATGAGGATGGTGTGGCCGAGCTGGCAGGATGGAACTGGGATAAGATGGTCGGAGGATGAAATCAGGCAATTGGTAAAGGCCATATTGATGCCCTGGGGTTGGAGGTTCATGAGGAGGAAGATCAGGCGTTCTTCCACCAGGCGCCGGGTGGTGAGTGAGTGGTGATAGAGAAGTTCCAGGTCCTGCATGTCCTCGGCAGATTCGGAGGGGGAATTCAATTCTCCGTCCGTCAGTTGTTAGTTTGTCTGTTGCTCCTGACCCATCAAAACACAGATCTGTGTGAATGCGCAACCAACCTCTCTCTATACATTTCACTCAAAATAATGTCAATGACAGGACGGATTAAAACAAAATGCAAACTGTGTTGAATGCTGGATGAAGGGAATCGTGTTACTGTAGAGCCTTTCCAGCACTGAGATCTGGCTTTCGGCCCATCATTCACAAACCAGTCTGCACTCCCTCTTGAAACCTCTCCAATTACCCAGATCCCTGTCTGATTGAAGACTGTCTGTGGAGTTTGCACATTCTCCCCGTGTCTGCGTGAGTTTCCTCCGGGTGCTCCAGTTTCCTCACACAGTCCAAAGATGCGCAGGTTCGGGTGGATTTGCAAATCTCAATAGTCAATAGTGTCCAGGTGAGTGTAGGTTAGGTTGGTTAGCCATGAGAAATGCGGGGTTACAGGAATAGCGTAGAGGGTGAGACTTGGTGGGATGCATGATGAGCCGAATAGCCTGTTCCTACACTGTAGGAATTTTATGACCCTATACTCCATCCCATCTATATCTGTGGATTAAGAGGACTATCACCTGATCAAATATCCCCTTTATTGTGTCAACGTTTGTTTTCTATCTGACAAAGAACTGCAGATGTTGCAGATCTGAGAGACAGCACAGAAATTGCTGGGAAACTCAGCAGGTCCGGCAACATTTGTGGATCCAGAGATTGTTCTTAATGACTGAAGGCTTCTGATTCTGGTGTTTTCAGACCTGTTGACGTTTTACAAGCAATTTCTTCTTTTGCTTTCAACCCCAGTTCAGTTGGTGACTATCACGGCCTTGTTATGGGCGTTTGGGAAAAGGGCCGGGTTAGCTGCTAGCGCGGTGGTGGTGTAGTGGTGAGCATAGCTGCCTTCCAAGCAGTTGACCTAGGTTCGATTCCCAGCCATCGCGGTTTTGCAAGGAAGTCTTGAGCACCAACGTTGCATGCTGTGGCAAAATGGATTTATCAGGTTGCTTTTGGGTTTTCATGGCGATGGTTCCTGTTAACTGCTGTGACAATCCGGGCAGCGTTGCTCGAAAGCTTTCCTCTCTGCTGCCCATTGCTTATTTGAATATTGTTCGCAACATAAGGTTTGTTTCGTTTTGTTCGAAAAGTGAGAGATTGCTGTCGTCAGAAACCTTAAATAATTTCAGAAGCCGCTGGAAATTCGGAACAGATCCGACAGCTTCTACCGTGGACAGGAAGGAGGTTTAAATGCGTCAAATTTCTTCAAGGTTAAAAGACATTCGCACCTCAAAACCATTTGGAAGCTTAAGAATAACAAACATCACATTATACCTTTTTCTCATCCGTTCAAGTTTCACAATATCATTCCGGTAGCAGGAAGACCAGTTTTGTGTGGTTTATGCAATGTTACTATATTCGAACATTGATTGTTTCGTAGTTAAATGATGTTTCATTTCGTTAAGTTTTCCAATAGAGTTGGGTTAGTCCACACTTTGTTTTTTGTTTGTGTTACAACGATAGTGCGAAGTAAATTGTGTTTCGGTTCAAGCCTGGAAGTTTCACCAATTGAATTGCATTGCCGTACATTTGCCTTCAGGGGAAAAGAAAAAGGGATCTAGACCATCTTCTTAACTCATAGGAGTTTGATCTGGTTCAAAACCTCCTCAATTTCGGTCAATAAATGTTCCTACAGTCCGCAACAATGATTTTCACAGATTAGAGGAGGATGTACAGACATCGTTATTAATTATTATTACCTCGGACATGAGACGTTTGGGAATGATATTCCTCAGACCATCGACTGTCTGCTCAGCCAAGGTTAAAGGACTGGAATCCGGCAAAATTGGGAACAATGCAATTCCCAGGAGACTGAGAGGTTACTAACAGAGCGGGAGGTGGAGAGTCGGGAGCAGAACTACAGGGAGAGTCCGCTCTGATCGCTGACACTTCACCCTCAGTAAATCCTTTGTCAGGAATAACTGCCATTAGTCAGAATGACAAAATGTTGTTATGGAAAATAAAGAGCATGAAAGTAAGGGATGGTTTAAAGCATGAACCCCACTGGCGATCTGTTGCAAGGGGTCTGTAGAATGCAGGATGAGATGAGAATAGTGGAATCCTCTCACACCAATTAGCAAAGAAAGGTTGACGCTGAAAGGTCTCGATGGTGAGATTAGATTACAGTTAGTAAAGTCAGGCTTCCTGTTAAGTATCATTATGACTCAATTGGGAACAGAAATATTTGGGACATGACATTAAGTATCAAATTAATAGTGAATAGAGTCAGCCTGATTGAGATTATTGACAATAAATGACTAATTATGACATCGGGAAAATATGAAGTAGGATCTGGAAAGAAAGACCATTGTTGCGAAAGCTGACATTAAATATCTAACCGTCACATGAGAATAACGTTAAGTAGAAAGAACAATTAAAGAGATGATGGGAACTAACATCAATGGTTTATTGTGTAGCGAGTGTGAGGTACTATGATTAATATATTTAGACATTCTGATAAGCAAACAAAGCGTGGGAAAAATTTATAAAAAAACCATGGACAATGAAGTTCGATAGCATTCGAGAACCTGCTTTCTCGGTTTCACGGTTTTTCGTTTGCAAATAACAGACCGACTTCTTGAAGAACACTCTACGTCTCCTGGTGATTTTCGATACTTTTTCCACGACAAAACTCAGCAGGTCTGGCAGCATCCATGCAGAGAGAATCGTGGACAATATTTAACAACTTCATCAGAACTCAATAATCTCCCACAGATACTGCCAAACCAGGTAGTTTTGTCAGAAGTTTCTGATTTTGTTTCAGATTCCCAGAGGCCACAGTTCATTACATTAACCTTTAAATCATTGCAGAAAGTTCTTTGTGGTTCTTCACACGGAAACTTTCCATTTGAGGAACATTTTCCTGCCCCCATTAGAAACAAGAAACACTGCAGCAGAGAAAACAGATGCTTTAACAACAACGATCGCTGTCGCCTTTGGAGGTCTTGAACCACCAGCCTTTCATTTAACGGTCTAATACGCTGAAACTTCCAACTTAAAACCTTGCCCGTACTTCAGTCTGTCCTTCCCAGACCGAGAAGTGTCCTCTTATCAGTTTTATTTTTCCAGAATAACGTCTGGAACACTCATTATGGAGGCATGGGAACAGTCTTATCCCATCCACGACAGACACACCCATGTCACTGAGCACCAGCTCTCCTCCAACTGGGACCATATACCTTCAAGCCTCCTAGTCCCTTGTGCGGTCCCGAGTTTTTTCATTGTCCCGGAGTCTAGATGAGGTTTGTATTTGTCATGTAGGGGAACGAGAATTATTTCAATGTCTCAGATCAGTTCATGTCCCGAGAACATCAAAGTTAATGGTCTATCCTCTTAAAGAAGGGGAAGCTGTCATGACTGTCTCTGCTCATTCGGGCAGTTCACACTTCTTCATTCTCCTTGGATTTCACTTCTTACGGAGTTTCTGAGGATTCACAATGTTGGAGACTGGGTTATATGGTTTGCCTCATTAACATTTTTTCCACCTGCCAATTGATAATATTTTCCCAAAATCTCTTTAACCCTCCTCTGCCTTGCACCATGTCCAGGGTCGAGATTTCCTGGCATTTGGAGAGATTCCGAGGTTTTCTTTGGAGCCATGAGAGTTAACTGAAAATGTTCTGCAGCTGTTTATCTTGATGGGGGAGGGAGCGGTGGGGATTGGTACATTGACGAGCAGGAGGAAATATTGTCACTGAACAGGATCAGTATCTAGAGGACTGTGATTGAAGGAATTTAATAAAATGCAGCACTTGTGCACAGTAAATTTACAGAGTACTGCAGAAAACCGACGGATCTAGCGGTAATTGTGGAAAGAGAAACAGAGATAACATTTTGAGAGTGATAATATTTGTGATCAAGCACTCGACTTTCTAACGCACCATACTGCTAGCGAAATTACAGCCAATGAAGTGTTTTTGAAGAAGATTCAGGTCTATTTGTTCATTCAAAAGTCAAAAAAGACAATGCTGCAAGCACTCAGAGATGGCACTGGACAGTGCAGACCGAGCTTGAGGGTATTTTTTCTGCTCTGATACACACCTGGGATAATGTGGCACCAGAAGACCTCCTCACAGCGGAAGGGGTCAATTATGTAAGACTTAGGTATGGAGGATATTTTCTCTTGCAGAGGGTAGCAAATCTGTGAAGTTTTTTGCAACAGAGGGTTGTCAAGGCTGCATACATGCAAGGCTGAGAAAGATAGACATTTGGTCACTTCGGGAATCTAGGGCCAAAGAGATGAGGCCGAAAGGGGATTTGAGGATTAACCAAATCAGCCGAGATCTCATTGAAACTTGTCGCTGACTTGATGGGTTAAATTGTTTCCATCTGCTCTAATGTCTTTGTTGTAATTTCAAAAATGTGAACCACCATTGCAAATTAAGAAAAGCAGAAAGTTTAGAAGAGATGAGTACAGTCAAACTGAGTCAACATCATTTTTGAAAGGAAAATCACACGATGACAATCTGACAGATTTCTTTGGTAGCATGACCTGCAGACTTGGTGAAGGACGATGCTCAGTCAAGTTCATTTGAATTTTAGCAAGCAATCAATAAGGGGCTATGTAAAAGTCCATTGCACAAGAAAAGGAGTTCTTGGTGTTGGATAATAAAGCAGCATTATCTGTCCGTTGTCTTTTTAACAGAAATCACCGAATCGAGATTAATGAGCAGTTTTCAAGTTGGAAAGATATATTTAGTGAAATCCAGATTGTTCAGTCATCGGATTTAATGTTTTATCTGACCGAATGACTTGGAGGAAGTGGCAGAGTGAAATGCAGCGATACACAATATATTGTGAGCATATTGTGATAAGGATGTGGAATTTTACAAACAGATATCGATAGTGTGTGAGTGGAGAAGTCTTGGCAGATGCAGTTTCACGTAGCGACACTTTTATCTGAATAGTTTCACAGCTCTCCATTCAATTTGCAATGTTGCAACCCCACACAAGAGCGCATTCGCTCGCTGTTGCAGATTTTGTTGACACATTGTGACCACTGTTTTGATCATGTGATGGTTTCTGAGTGAAAATTGTTTCCACTGTACCGGAGGTGCCAGAGACACGTTTATCAGTTCAGCCGAATATACGATAAACATTGTCCCTCTCAAAACGTGAGGTTCCATTCCAACCATGCACCAACCAAAACATCCAGCGACGTGGAATGCAAATGGCCACATGCTCGGGGGATTGAAAATGACGTCTCCATGTCAAATAGTGCTGAAACAAAAGTAACTGGTTTAGAATGCTCTGAATGAAACCAAATGGAACTCTCCCTAAACTTTTCCCAATTCACACAGAAAATGATGCTGTTGCGTGCACGTAGGTTTACATAATGAACACTTTATTGTTAGTAACAGGGATAGGGTGGGGCAGAATAATGAGGTTTTCGTGTGGCTGAGATGTGATCTGGTCGAACGGGGAATTCAAACGCCCACAGAACAGAGAGAGCTGGTTGATCCAGGAACTCACTCCCATCTTCTGTTTCAGTACCAACAAAAGAAATTGCCGGAAAATCTCAGCAGGTCTGGTAGAAGCTTGGAAAGGAAAATAGAGTTAAGACATCAAGACCAGTGACATTTCTTTCTCCATGTCCTCTCCCTCTGCCTTACGCACCCTTCCTTTTTATTGAATATCTCCTGACTTCCAACTTTATACTCAGATCCTCTTTTATTACTTCGTCTCCAAACATTTTCCCAGTCTCTAAACTTACATCAGACGTATTCCATCTCTCACCTCACCCAGTTATGACCGGAGGACTTCGAACTGAAAAACAAACTCTGTTTCTATTTCCTTAGATTCCGGATGGCCAGGGACCAGAAGGCATCGGTGGACAGTTAGAACTTTCAGCCCATCTAGTCTGCCCGACCATTCGACCATGGCTGATATCTTTCCCAAACCAATTCTCCAGCCTTCTGTCTGTGACACTAAGCTCCCCTGAAATCCGGATCCAGTATATTTCCCAGAATGGGTCTGAATCCGCCCCAACCTTCTCCACATCTGCTGGCAGCTGATACACCGCGTCTGTGTGTGATCGAGCACAGTTTCAGTCCAACACAGCAAACACGGTCTGTTCAGAGCAAAGCAATACCCGCTGCGGGACAGATACATGGGTCTCTGGCCCCAATTGTGTTTCTGCGAGGGAGTAGTTAGCTCCTTCACCACTCACGGCAAGGACTGGTGCTTCAAAATGTGGGGAGAAAGAAAATAGGTACAAAAGTTTGGACAGGTTAGGTCAAGGGGTATTGTCAGCATCAGTGGAGTCCCTGCTTCAGAGCCTGAGTTTGAATTGCACAGACCTGGATCCAATTCGCATTCAGGAAATAAAGATTTATTTCTCTTCTTTTGGTTTATCTGAACGAAAACTATTTCCTGCTTCCACACAGAGCACAGACGCGGATCTGCCAGAATCAATCCAGTGATTGATTGCATCCAACTAGAAGGATAATTGCGGCAGATACACGAGACACCTGTCACCGCAAATCGCCTCTAAGAATCTCGCCTTTCTCAGCTGAAACTATCTGACTGTTCCTTCAATGTCGTTTGTTTTGATTCTTGGAATTCCCTAGCGACATCAGGGATGCATCTCTGTGCTGAGTACTTCCACGATTCTGTAAAGTAACTTACTATCGCAAGCTCTGGAGTAATTATGGATGGGCAGTGAAGCTGATCCCAAAGAGTGACGTGCATATTCCAGAAATTCGTTTCAAACGGCTGCAATTTCGCAGTGGAAACCCGAAAGTATTCGGGAACAAGTGAGAAGTTTCGAAGGGGGAGTAGGATAAACTGAAAGTCAATGATGACTGGGAGACGTTAGGCAAAAAGTGAATGAGGTGCTGTTGGTGCAAGGCTCAACGTCAGTGCTAATGGGTTAGCCCTTACTACCCACTGTCAACACCAATCCTGGTAAATTCATCACAATTACCCTGATCTTTTGGTATGAGATTCCCTCTGTGCATATTCACGCGTTTTATCGGTCCCGAGAGGATGAACGCATCCCCTTTACCCTGTTAGATTACAGAGGGGAAGGCAATAGTTTGAAAGCAAAGCAAGAAGAGATTGCCCCTTTTGGTGCATTTTCAGTGAAGGAAGACCAGCTGTGAACTGTTCTCTCCTGCAGGTTGATATATATTCTCATCGAGCAGCTTTATTACTGCAAGGAAGTCCGAGTTACTCTGATCAAATAGTTAATTAAATGCACAAACGGATTTGAAGAACACCGTATGTGGCTTTGTCAGTTAAAGCATCTGGTAATAACCAGGCGGGAATGGTGTAAAATGCTCTGAAATGTTCCGTACATTGAAAGTTCATTGCATAAACTTATTGTAAAAGCCGTGTTGTTGATCCAATATCGCGACAGTGACGGCTCAGCATGCTTCTTGTGTTTGAGCTCAGCCCATTGTTATTTGGTGATACCAAGACCTGCCGCCTGCTGTGGACCCATTAGTCAATGTTCTATGCTGCTCATCCATAGGCGAGATTCTGTACTCTGTTCACCAATGATTTCTCCATCTCTTCTACTTTTAGTCTCTCGCTGTCAGAGCAAGTCTTTTTAAAATAATGAAGTGAGGCAGGAGACACTGCAGACTTGCCAGGAAATGTTGTGGGAATAACGCATCCATTGCGAGATGACAGCTCTCATTGTCTGCTGTCACCATTCATGAATTTTAGGCAAACTGCAATGACGTCATTGAAATCCTATAATTGGAGAGAAACTGCTTTTCTTCTGGTCGGTTATGAATTCTAATTACAATTGTAAATGATCATATTTTGAGTGAAGAAATGTCACCTGACCTCAGACCTAAGTGACAGAGATACTACCTGGAGACTGTGAGCCCAGTTCTACACACTCTGGCGGCGGGGGGGGGAGGGGAGGGGGGGCGGGTTGTTGGGGGGAGGTGGAGAAAGCTACGAAACAGGTATACTCTCAAACTGTCACCGAATTTCAGACTTTTCCAAGAGTTGGAATAGAAATTGAGGGATATTGACAGACAGAGATTGGGAGGATGTAGAAGAGAGTGAGATGGTACAGAGAGACAAAGGGAGACAAATAGATAAGCATACGAAGGTTGACACTGAAAACAGAAGCTCTCCATTCAACGTTGTTGCTCATGGACAGAAAGGAGAAGATAAAGGTCATGAGTAAGGCCAGCCTTTCACCAACTCAGGAGAACAGCAACAGCATTACAGCCGATATGACATTTTTCCTTTTTGCAGATGACGTATGTTAGCTAATGAGAGATTCTGATATGTATGCTGATCCGTGAAGTGAAACTGGCAATTACCCAGGAATTAAAACAATAAAATGCACAAGTTACCTGATTCTGTCGATATGAAAAATTAAATCTTTTTGTCTCCACGGATGCTGTCAGTCCGGCTGAATTTGTCTGTCAATTTCTGTTGTTGATTCAGATTTCCAGGATTCACACTTATTTGTTTTACGCTAGTCGGAATACTGTTTGTGACAAAACTCCATCAATTGCCAGCACCATACAACATTCCCTGCTTTGGGAAGGTTGTCAACAAGATAACCGGTCAGAGGAAATCTCCCATTGCCACAGCAGTAAGAGTACTGAATCCTTACCACTAGACTTCCAGGGAAATTGAAATATGGTGCTATATGTTTCCTTAATGAATCCCCTTTTATTTTTTCATTTGTGATCATTTTAGCTGCACATCAATTTCCTTCTTTCTTCCATTTCTTTCAGCGTGGAAAAGGCATTTCCACCTATCTGCAGTGCGGGAGACCGGATATTCATCTACTCAAGTCCCAGTTTCCATGATGAGGCACTTAACCTTACATGTTCTGATGTTTCCAGGGTAAATTTTAATGAGATACTCCCTGTGCTTTAAATGACACAATGATAGGACTGAACTTTGACGTGGTCACACTGTATGGTAATCGCCCTGAGAAAATCTTCCTCATTATCATCCACACAGGTGGACAGACAGACAAATCTCCGAGAGCAGGAGAGATGTCTGGATGATACCAGTTTAACGTGCTTCACATCTGCCAGTTTCTCCGACCATCTCACCGCAGCATGTCAAAGATTTCTGCAGCACAGAAAATGCACTTCAGCTGAACAAGTTTGCACCAGTCGAACACAAGTCCCTGACTGTTCTCGTCTCATTTTCCAACAGTTGGCTCACAGCTTCAAACGCAGTTGGTGGTAGAAGTGTACATCTCAATGCGTCTCAAATTTCTCTAGAAATTTCTGCTTGCTGCACCCTGACAGGCAGTGGGTTGCAGATTCCCACCATGCCCAATTTGCCCGTTTTTGTTTTTAAGCTGACTATTCCAGTCGAAGTCCGGGAGCAATTTCACTTCTCAATTATTGGCATTTCTCCATCACCATCAGTAGGATTCGAGGCTGCATGGTTTAAGCCATATGTATTTCAATTCCATTGCCTTAACCACTCCTTCAGGACGACAGGACAACACTGTGCAATTCACTTTCCAGTTCTCTGTCCTAGTGGAGATTAGGAAGAGTAAATCATTATTGGGTTTGTTTGAATCCAATCATTTCACAGCTTCCAAACATGTAAAATTTCGGTGCGTGGTGAGGCTGGCTGCATCATCCTGATGATGAAATGGGCATTCAGTTAAAATAAAAACAGAACTTGCAAGAAAACCTCAGCAGGTCTAGCAGCATTTCTGGAGACACGTTAAGAGGCAATGTTTCAGAACGTCATCAGCGCTGTGTTTTCTCCCACAGGTACTCCCAAATCTGCAGCAGTTTCTTTTTGGTTTCAGATTCCCACAAGTCACAGTTCTTGACATTAATCTTGACAGCAATGGGAAATGTCATTGTGGTTAGTCACACGATAGTGTTTCCATTTGGAGAATACCTGTTGACCTCATTAGAAACCGAAACAGTGCAGCAAAGCAAACAGATGCATTAAGGGCAGCAATCGCTGTCGCCCTGGGGGCTCTTGAATCAGCTATCTTTCATTCAGCAGACTAATGCGCTGACACGTGCAATCCAGCACATCACACGATCCTCCAAAGTAGGCGGTTACTGAATCTCAACTTCAGTCTGCCCTTCCCAGAATGACAACTGTCCTCTATCAGATGTACTTTTCCAAAATAAAGCCTGGGACGCTCATTATGGAGACCTAGGAACAGTCTGATCCCACTCACTGCAGACGTACCCAGGTCACTGGGAAGCCTCTCGCCCACACCCTGACAGTCTGGGTTCCAGCCACTCAGGTTTTGTCTGGCCAGAGTTTTTTCAATGTCTTGGAGTCCTCATATACAAAAACGAGAAATCTTTCAATGCCTCAGATCAGTTCGTGTCCCGAGAACATCAGAGTTAATGTCCCGTCCCCTTAAAGAGGGGGAAGCTGTCTTGACAGTTTCTGCTCAGTTCGACAGTTCACCCTTGCTCATTCCCCTCCGATTCCACTTCCCAAAAAGTTTCTGAAGATCCACAAAGCTGGAAACTGGTTTCCATGTTTTGCCTCCTTAACATTGTTCCACTCTCAAATGTCAATATTTCCCCAAAATCTCTTCACTATCCGCTGTCTTTCACCATGTCCGGGGATGAGAATTCCCTTTATGAGGAGAGAGTCCAGAGGCTGGTAAGTTTCACTTTGGAGCGAAGAAGGTGAACCAGAGATTTCCTGCGGCTGTTTATAATGATGTGGGAGGGAGCGGTGGGGATGGGCGTTTTGACGAACAGGAAGAAAACTTGCCACCGTCCAGGGTCAGGACATGGAGGACTGTGATTAACGGAATCGAATGTAAAGTTGCACTTTTGCACAGTACATTCAGAGAATACTGCAGAAACTCGACGTGTCCAGCAGTATCCGTGGGAAGAGAAACGGTCAAGGTTTTGATAGTGGTACAGTTCTGATTAAGAACTCGAGGTTACAAAATCAAATCGAACAACTGGCATGGTTTGTTGAGATTGTTCTTTTTTCAAGTTTGAGCTCGAAATCGTCCTTTCGGAAATCATTGAAAACGTAGTCGGCAGAATTCAAAACTGCGTGGGGACTCCCAATGGATATCTAACCCATCACCTTTCCCACTCGGACACGACTACACATTTAACTCCTGTGCTTAATACATCTTATGAAATGAATGTTTCCAACCTGAAACACCAGTATTTGGCTTGCCCTGTCCGCAGCCTGACCCCAGTATTCGCTGTCCCCCTCTCTTTGTTCAGAACGGAGTAGGATGCTGGGAGATCAAGTTGAATTACACGCGTTGATGAGAGATAATTGTGGCTCAGCAGCTAGCACTGCTGCCTCGCATCACCATGGTCCCAAGTTTGCTTCCAACGTCGGGCCACTGTCTGTGTGATGTTTGCACATTCTCCCCCTGTCTGCGTGGGTTTCCTTCCACAGTCCAAACATGTGTTCGTCAGGTGATTTTGCCGTGGTAAATTGCCCATAGTGTTTGGTACATTACTCACAGGGAAATGAGTCTGGGTGTGTTAATCTTCAGAGGGTCAGTGTGGACTGGTAGGGCCGAAGGGGGCCACACTGGAGGGAATTTAATCCATTAAAGTGGATGGGAAGGATCCATTTTCATGTGCAGAGAGATTAATAAACATATCAATGGATTGAGAAAATAAAAACGTTGTTGTATTGGTCCAGAGCTTTCATCGCCAGCTGAGTTACAGAGGGTTACCTCAGATTACAACAGGATCTGTACCAGATGGATCAATTGGCTGAGAAGTGGCAGCAGGAATTTAATTGAGATAAATGCGAGGTACTGCATTTTGGGAAAGCAAATCTTAGCAGGACTTATGCCATTAATGGTAAGATCCTTGGGAGTGTTGCTGAACAAGGAGACCTTCGAATGCAGGTTCGTAGCTCCTTGAAAGTGGAGTCGCAGGTAGGTAGAATAGTGAACAAGGCGTCTGGTATGCTTTCCTTTATTGGTCAGAGTCCTGAGTACAGGAGTTGGGATGTCATGTTGCGGCTGTAAAGGACATTGTTTAAGCTAATGTTGGAATATTGCGTGCAATTTTGTTCACCTTCCTATCGAAAAGATGTTGTGAATATTGAAAGGGTTCAGAATAGATTTACAAGGATGTTACCAGGATTGGAGGATCTGAGCTGCAGGGAGAGACTGATCAGGCTGGGGCTATTTTCCCTGCTGCGTCGGAGGCTGAGGGGTGACCTTCTCGGAGGTTTACAAAATTATGAGGGGCATGGTTAGGATTAACAGACAAAGTCTTTTTCCTGGGGTCGGGGAGTCCAGAACTCGAGGGCATAGGTTTAGGGTTAGAGGTGAAAGATATAAAAGAGAACTATGGAGCAATGCTTTCACGCAGAGGGTGGTACGTGTATGGAATGAGCTGCCAGAGGATGTGGTGGAGGCCGGTACAATTGCAACATTTAAGAGGCATTTTAATGGGCAAATGAATGGAAAGGGTTTGGAGTGAAATGGGCCGCGTGTGGGCAGGTGTGACTAGATTGGGTTGGGATATTTGGTCAGCATGGACAGGTTGGACTGAAGTGTCTGTTTCCATGCTGTGCATCTCTATGACTCTATGATTCTATGTGATCTTGAAGAAGATTTGCTTTTGGCAAATCTAATGTGCAATTCATGTCTGTTTGTGTCATCTGATGTCAAGATATGAGAATGTTTCCAATACTCACAGCTGGCTCTGCAGAGTTAAGACTGACCTTCGGGTGTTTATTCTGCTCTGATTTACACCTGGGAAGATGTGGGACCAGTGGGCCTTATCACAGCGGATGGGGTCAAACATGTAAGACTGACGTGAGGAAAATATTCTCTCTTTCGGAGGATAGCAAGTCTGTGGAAATGCATCCAACAGAGGTCTGTCAAGAATGGGTATATTCAAGGCTGAGATAGACAGTTATTTAGTCAGCCCGCAATCAAGGGCCACGGAGATAAGGCTGAAAAGTAGAGTTGAGGATTATACAAATAAACCGAGATATCATTGAAAGCTGTCGCTGACTTGATGGACTAAAATGCTTCTATCTGCTCTAATGTCTTTGCTGTCATTTGGAAAATGCTAGGCACCATTTAAAATGAGTAAAAACACAACATTAGGAAGAGATGTTTGCACTCAAACTGAGTCAACATTATTGAAAGGAAAGTCACACTTGCCAATTTGCCAGATTGTTTTGCTAACATGACCAGCGGAGCTGATCAAGGGAGCTGTTCGGTATAGTCCTTTCGAATTTCTGTCAAATACTCAATTAGGAGCCATATAATAGATCATTGCACACTGAGAGAGCTCACGGTGTTGGGTAATAAATCAGCATTAACTGTCCACTGTCTACTCACAAGAAGTCACCGAATCGGGATTATTGAACAGTTTTCAAGTTGAAAACATATAATTAGTGAACTCCAGAATGGTCAGTCATCGGGCTTCAATGATTTATCTGTCTTAATGACTTGAAGGAAGTGGCAGAGTGAAAAGTGTCCAGTTCTGCTGCCGATACGCAATCAGTGAGCGGGCTTATTTTGATGAGGACGTGCAAAACTGCAAAAAGATAATGATAGTATGAGTGAATGGAGAAATCTTGCAGTTTCATGTTGTGAGTGTGAGGTCATGCACTTTGTTAGGAATAATCAAAAGACAGACTAATATTAATATGGAAAGAAACCCAATAAAAGTGTGGTTCAGATGGTTTCCAAGAACAGACGGAAACTAAGTCGCCTGTAAAGTAATCGATGACCAATATATGGCTTGTCTTGTTCTATGGGCCATACGTATTTTATTGATTATCGTTCTCCAAAGATTCTTTACAATAGAGCCGGGAGTGGGAGAGGGGAAATTAAGATCACCTATGATTACTGCCATATTTTAGCACTCACACACAGTACTTTTTCTTGTACGTCTTATTTCTCACTCTGGTTACTGCGAGTGGGCTTGTCAACTACACCTGCTACTGACTTCTTTTCTCACTGTTCCTTATCTCGACACAAAACACATTTTACATCCTTATTTCCTGAATCAAGGCAATCTCTAATCATTGCATAAATATCACTAAAATCTCGGCATTTCGCACGCCTCTGAATGTCATCTTCCAATATTAATTGATTCTTTACTGTGTTGTAATTGCACATGATAAGAGAAAGACAAAAAAGACATTGGTGGACCTGGGCTTCACACGCGCGTTATTGAAGTTAAAACGCAGATTACTGCCCACAATACGATCATAGAATCTTCAGGAAGCACAGAATAAGTACAGTGTTGTAGGGCATGTCAAGAGTAGCACCAGAAACACAACAGAAATACTGCTCTGGGCTACTATTTTGTATGTATTTCTCAATGAGCAATAGACTTTTACATATGTTCCATCAGGAGGTACTTCACACAAGGAAGTAACCAGTGCTGCAAACGGTCAGAAAATCCCACTTCCAACTCCCGGGATCAGAGATACTCAGTGTCCTGCATATCGATATGAGGAACAGCTGTCCATGGCATTTACGGGCTAGATGAACTTTATGAATGCAGCTCGCACGTTGTCAGCCTCTTTCTCCTATATATTGTTTCGTGCAGTCCCTTGGTGGAATCTCGTCAACTACTTTATCCTGTACTTGATGGGTCTTGGGTCTTGTGTTCTCAAACCCCAACAATCGGAAGCGGAAACTATTGATTGAAACTAATTCAATTCATAACACTCACAGGACCGCAGCTTTTCACGTGAGCTTCAGTAGCGCTGAGAATGTCATCGAGAAAGGGGAGGAAAAGGCTGGAAACCTTCTTCCCAGCTCCGCTGAAAATTCCAACAACAACTCCGAGGACCGGAGCTTCACATCTTTCTGCTCCAAAACTCTATGGTTTTCTGCCGCAGAGAATTGCACTCTCAACTCCCGCGTGCAAGGTGAGGATACCAAGCCCTACACTATCAAGGATGGTAGTTAGAGCGAGGGCAACACCGGTCACTATCATATGGACAGCCACAACGACATTCTTTTCATATGGAAGTCCATTCCTTCACACTCTCTTCATGTTACCATCATCCCAGAGATTATTCTGATAAAACAGCTTTGCAGTGCCTCTGTGACAAGGAGACCATTGATTTATAAAGGTCAGAAAGTCTGTCCACAATAGCCGAAATACTGCCTCAACAACACTCCACAACTCCTACACATGATTCATTATGTAATGAAGACTGACATTTCATTTCCTGTCCTGGTTAATGAATGCCCTGCATGAATTCTGTTCGTGACGTGTGACCAAGGACATTCCGGTCCTTTTTGGCAAAAGCACTTCCCAACCTCTCACCTTCTAATAAATACGACATGAAAAGGAATGTATACGTTAAGAAAAAAGAACAAAGGAAATTTACAGCCCAGGAACACGCCCTTCGGCCTCCAAGTCTGAACCGATCCAAATGTACTGTCTAAACCTGTCGGTCAATTCCTAAGCATCTGTATCCCTCTGCTCTCCATCTACTGCATCTGTCCATACGCATCTTAAATGAATCTACCAACGCGTTCCAAAAGGCCACCACCCTCTGTGTGAAGTACTTGCCGCGTGTATCCCCCTTAATCTTTCCACCTCTCACCTCTCTCGTTATTGAATCCTTCACCCTGGGAAAAAGCTTGTCTCTATCCACCCTGTCTATACCCTTCACGATTTTGTAAACCTCAATCAGGTCCCCCCTCAATCTCCTTTTTATTAATGAAAATAAACCTAACCTACTCAACCTCTTCATAGCTAGCACCTCCCATCCTTGTAAACCTTCTCTGCACCCTCCAAAAAGGCGTCCATATCCTTTTGCTAATGTGGCGACCAGAACTGTATACAGAATTCTAAGTGCAGCTGAACCAATGTCTTGTACAATGTTAACATGACTTGCCAGCTCGTATACTCAATACGCCGTCCAATGAAGGCAAGCAAACCATATGCCTTCTTGACTACTCTATCCACCTGTGCAGCAACCTTCAGGGTACAATGGACCTGCACTCCCCGATCTCTCTGCCCAACAACTTTTCTCAAGGCTCTTCCGTTCATTGTATAATTCGCTCCAGAATTAGTCTTGCCTACATGCATTACCTCACATTTGTCTGGATTGAAAACCATCTGCCACTTTCCGCCCAAATCTCCAGTCCCTCTATATCCTCCTGCATTCTCTGACAGTCCCTTAAGCTTTCTGCTAAACAACAATCTTCATGTCATCTGCAATCTTGCTGATCATACCAACAGTGTCCTCTTCCAGATCATTTATTTATATTTCAAACAACACTTGCCCAAACACTGACTCCTGTGGATCACCACTGGTCACCTTTCACCATTTCGAGAAACTCCCTTCAAATACTCCTCTCTGTCTCCCGTTTCTCAACCAGTTCTTTATCCACCTAGTTTGAATACCCTGCACACCATATGACTTCAATTTCTCCATTAGTCTACCATGGGGAATCTTATCAAACGCCTTACTAAAGTCCATGTATATGACATGTACAGCCCTTCTTTCATCTGGCAAATTGCTCACTTCCTCAAAGAGCTCAATTAAGTTGGTAAGGCACGATCTCCCCTGCACAAAACCATTTTGCTTATCAATGTAAACCCATTCTTTTCTAAATATAAGTAGATCCTATCCCTCAGTACCTTCTCCAGCAACTTTCTCACCACTGACGCCATGCACACTCGTCTTTGGTTATCCTGAATATTCCTACTACCCTTCTTGTACAGGGGGACAACATAAGCTACCCTCCAATCCTCCGGCACCTCACCTGTATTTAAGGATTCCACAAAGATATCTGTCAGGGCCCCAGCTATTTCCCCTCTCGCCTCCCTCAGCAACTTGGGATAGATCCCATCCGGTCCTGGGGATTTGTCCACCTTAATAACCACTAGCCTACCCAACACATCTTCGCTACTTATGTCAGCATGATCAAGACTAATCAAACTTCTATCTCTAATCTCAACATTCATCATGTTCCTCTCCTCAGTGAACACTGATGCAAAGTAATCATTCAGAATCTCACCCATTCTCTCAGGTTCAACACACAGCCTTCCTTCGTTATCCTTTAGTGGACCAATAATTTCTCTAATTACTCTCTTGCTTCTTGTATAAGAATAAAATGCTTAGTGATTCTCCTTAATTCTGCTCGCTAAAGTTATTTCATAACCCGTTTAAGGCCGCTTGATTCCTCGTTTAAGACTTGTCCTACTTTTCCGATATTCTTCCAGGGCCCATTCTGTTCTTAGCTGCCTAGACCTTAAGTATGCTTCCCTTTTCCTCTTGGCGAGTCGTAGAATTTCTCCTGTCATCCACAGTTCACGAATGTTGCACTTCCTATCTTTTGCCTTCAACGGAACATGCCTATCCCGCACTATCCTTAACCTACCTTTCAAAGCATCCCGCGTCTCAAATGTGGACTTCCCTTCAAATAGCTGTGTACATTCCACATTTCCGAGCTTCTGCCGAATTTTGATATAATTGGTCTTGGCTCAGTTTAGTACTCTTTCCTTCGGACCACTCTCTTCTTTATCCATGAGTATTCTAAAACTTACAGAATTGTGGTCACTGTTCCCAAAGAAATCCCCCACCGCAACTTCTACCAACTGTCCTGGCTTGTTCCCCAGTACCAGGTCCAATATGACCCTTCCCTCGTCGGACTATTGACATACTGCAGTAGAAAACTCTCCTGGACATTTCTTACAAATTCCACCCCATCCAGACCTCTGACGCCAAGTATATCCCAGTCAATGTTGGGAAAATTAAAATCTCTCATCACCACTACCCTGTTGCCTCTACATATTTCCAAAATCTGTTTACCTATTTGTTCTTCTACCACATGCTCACTGTTGGGAGGCCTGTAATACAGCCGCAACAGTGTAACTGCACTCTTCTAATTTCTCTGCTCCACCCATAATTCCTCACTAACCAAGACTTCCATAGTGTGCTCCTTTAGCACAGCCGTGATATCGTCCTTGAACAGCAATGCAACTCCACCCTTCCCTTTTACTTCCCTCCCAGTCCTGTCTGAAGCGTCTATATCCAGGGATGTTTAATTGCCAATCTTCATGCCCTTCTTTCAACCAAGCCTCTGTGATTGCAATGACATGATACTACCAGGCACCAATCCAAGCCCTAAGTTAATCTGCCTTTCACACTATACTCCTTGAAATAAAGTAGACGCATTTTAGGCTCCCAGTTTTTTTTGTGCTCATCTACTCTCTGTCTACTCTTCCCTTTATGAATACAATCTTCATAATTCTTACAGTCTCCGGTCTCCACATTACTGCCTATTTGTTTTCTCTTCTGGTTCCAGTCTCCTGCCACATTAGTTTAAATATTCCCAAATGCAGTTGCAAAAAACCCACTAAGGACATTGGTTCTGATCTGGTTCAGATGTAGACCGTTCATTTTGTAAGAGTCCCACCTGCCCCAGAACCGGTCGCAATGTCCAACAAATTGAGCCCCTCCCTTCTACACCATCTCTCAAGCCATGTGTTCAACCTGTTTTTTTTTAATTTCTACGCTGGCTAGCACGTGGCACTGGTAGTAATCCCGAGATCACTACCTTTGAGGTCCTCCTCTTTAACTTCCCTCCTAGCTCCCTGAATTCTTCTTTGAGGACCTCATCTCATTTTCTACTTATATCGTTGGTGTCCATAAGCACCAAGACAACTGGCTGTTCACCCTCCCCTTTTAGAACGCTCTGCAGCTGATCGGTGGCATACCTGACCTGAGCACCTGTGAGGCAACATACCATCCAGAAGTCCCATTCCAGCACAGAACCGCCTATCTACTCCCTTCACAAGAGAATTCCCTGTGACAATGGTCCGACGAGTCGTTTTACCGCGCTTTTGAACAGCAGTGCCTGCCACGATGCCATGAACCATGCAACTGCTGCCCTCCCCTGGTAAGTAATCTCCACCAACAGCATGCAAAACGGTATACCTGTTTTGGAGGGAGATGATGGCAGGGGACACCTGCACTGTCTTCGTACTCTTTTTCTTTCTTTTGGTCACCCATTCACTATCTCCCTCAGCAATTCTAAACTGTGTTGTGACCAGCTCACTAAATGTGCTATCCACGGCATCCTCAGCATTACAGATGCTCTACATTGAGTCCATCCGCAGCTCCAGAGTCGTCATGCGGTCAAACAAGAGCTGCAGCTAGACACACTTCTTGCAAGTGTAAGAGTCTGGAGCGTCAGCCACGTTCCTAAGCTCCCACATCAAGCAAGAGGCACAGGCCACGGGTCTGAGTCAACCATTGTTGTTTTGTTAAAAGGTTGACATAGTACAGTGCAAGTTTATAGTATCCATTTGCCTTACAGACATCTTACATTTCATGATGTTCCCTTATCCATGGTGTATGTGTGTTTGTGTGTGAGAGAGAGAGTGACAGAGAGAGAGGAGTGTTGACAAGAATCCTATTGTCATTTTGGTATACTCTAATTATATTCAGGGGTTCAGCCGTTTTTACATGAATGTTCATTACTTCAGTGTTTGTTTGGAACTGAGAAGTAACCGGAGTTCAGAATGGTTAGGATAATATAACTTGAGCAGCTATTTAAATCAAATCTGTATCTGCTCAAATCTTCCAAGTATTGACTCACAGTCCATGACTCACGAAGGAATTAATATAAAGCTGACATGACAAAGAAAGGCTAAAAAAATAACTTCAGAGGACAATGGGGCACTATAGAGAAATATAGGTTAAGTGAGTAGTCAAAGGCCTGACAAATAGAGCTTTACGTGGATAAAAGTGAAGTTGTCCATTTTGACTGGAAGAAAAGCATTTTGTTTTGTTAGAGGGAGATTCCATAGCTCTGAGATGCAGTGGGATCAGGGTGTAACATTACCTGAATCACAAAGTGCTAGCAGTACGTAATTAGGACAGTGAATAAATGTTTTCCTTTTATCATGGGGGAATTTAAACACAAAAGTAGAGAGCACTGTTGAGCTTGTATCTTGAATGCTCTAATTCTTATCGGTCACGCTGTTTATGGAAGGAAGTAAATACATTGGAGGCAATTCGGAGAATGCTTACCAGAATAATACTGACAGAATGACTTGTCATACAAAGGGAATTCGGATAGTCTAGGCTTTCGTCAGTTTGTGGTTAGGAGAGGAAGAGGCAAATTAATTGAAACAAGATGTTTCCTCTGACAGAAGGGACGGGAATGAAGGATTGCTGTCTAAATGTCAGTGGTTGCCCATTTAAAACACATCGAGATGATTTGTTTTCTCTCAAAATGTGGAAACTCTGGCACGCTATTGAAGCAGATTTATGGAATATTTTAAAGGCAAATATAAACAGTTTATTGTTGAGAGAGGGATGGCGAAAGGTTTTCAGGGTAGGCAGAAATTTGGATTTAAAGTTACAATTAATGAGACATATTCATGTTGAATATCTAACTCATCCCTGTTTGTATGGGATGTGGCAGGTTGATTGAACTGACAAATTGGAGTTTCAATGTAAAGATCCAACAAACAAGTTTATAATGCTGAAATCCTCCATTTCAGAGCTTTTTCAATGGTTGAATTTTTCAAGGGTTTGTTTAAAATCACTTAATTTGTGCTGTAACGCTAATTGCCGATATGGAAACTGTGACACTTCCAAGGCAGAAGAGATTCCAGTAATGAATGCAGTGATCACAAAGAAAGTTTTAGTCCAATGTGTGACTTAATTAAGATTCACCTAGAACACAACAGTGTGAAAGAAAATTAGTGCCACTTCCTGTAAGTTCTATGGAGGGGCTTCTGTCTGAGTAATGCCACAGCAATGCAACAAACACCAACCTACGGCAGTCACATTAACAAAGTTGCTTTAATATGTCTATAATGTTTGCATTTTTCTGAGAGATTAGAGATTTTGTTTGCTTAAAAAATAGTTGAATCAATACAAAACCTTCAAAAGTGGTCAGTGGAAAATTGCTTGCCCATTCAATATTCAGATCTCAATTTGTATTCGGACATTTAGATAGCTGAACTCTGAAGAAAGAATAAATATAGTGAATAATTAGGTTTCCTGTTTCCTCTGCTCCCCTCATTCTGCCTGTGATGTCTTTCAAAGCCCCTATGAAAGTTTTAAAGAAAAAACCTACTGTTTTCCATTGTCCCACTACCTCTGGAAGTTGATCTACTTAATAAATACAGTTGATCAAAGAATATAATACTGAATCCCTGAGCATCCTACAATTTTATACCAGCGATCAGCCAATTGTGCATACAAGACCTAGCTTAAAATGTTACCTTTCATGACTAATTTCAGCTGCGTATATTGTGAAGAAACGAGAAATCTAATTTCTCCAGGAACAGTTGCAGAAAATAAGTTTGCTCCAGTTTGTGTATAAATGATCCTTGATTCAGAATTCAAAGACGTGAAAGGATATTCCTGGAGAGCTGTTGTTAGATTGTTCAGGGGTTTCCTCTTGAAAGCATGTGACAGCAGTGCAACAAACACCTTTGCAGACCAGACCACAGCAATCGCACTAAATTTGCATCCCTAATGCTTGCTTTGTTCCTACTGATTTGATGCTCTTATTTAACTAGAACAACAGAAAACATCCAAATAAAACCCGAAAGAGCTGTGAATGCTGTAAATCAGAAAGAAAAACAGAGTTGCTGGAAAAGCCATTGCTTTAAAACATCCAAATCTCTTCAGTGAAACGCTTCCCATTCATCAACCCGGTCCTGAACGTTTTACCTCCCATTGACCTCTCTGGTCTATACTGCAAGGAAAAATTCCATCTCCCCGACATTCTCTGCCTCTCCCTCTACCTGTGCTCTGACTTCTTGCAAACCAGTTATGTAACTTTGACAAAAGAAATCACCAACTCATGCAGTCATCCTTCTGCAGTGTGAGCAGTTTTAAAAAAAAAAACAGCTGAATAAGTGTTGTAATACTGAATCCAGATCCTTCAGCCGTTCCAGCAGCTGGCACACAATTGTATATGCAGACAAATGCTGATTTCAGTGACTAAACTTGCCTGTTCAATTGCAAGCCTGGTAAACGTGACAGCCGAAACTGCGATGGAGATGGAAAACCGTGCCTTCCAAATCTAAGGCGGTCTCGAAAAAGTATGTTTGATACGATATGTGACCATGATTTTGCTTCATTCAGAGTACAAGAAAGTGAAAGTAAGTTGCTGGTGGGCAGGCAGTTATGGTAAGATAACGTACAGGCCCCTCATGAAAACACCACACAGCAGTGGAGAGATTACCATTCCCGACCATAGCAATCACATACCGCCTCTCCATTATCCGCATTGTTCTTAGGGTTGGAGAGTTCTTTTCAAAACAAACAGCTTTAGGGGAGGACATCAAGGAAGCTTGAGTTTAAAATTGCTTGCAAATTTGGGTTACTTATTCCTGATCATTTTAGTCTCTTAAAATGAATATATTCAAGAAATATGTATCCCATCACACACTCACCCTTATCACCAGCTATAGTGTCCTATGAAAGGAGTTGAAGAATAAAATCAGTATTGATTGCAGTATCCGTCTGGATTGTAAGAAGTTTAACAAAAGCAGCTGAACTCAAGCTGCACGACTGAATCCAGAGTCTTCAGCCATTCAAGCAGCTAGATTAGATTAGATTACTTACAGTGTGGAAACAGGCCCTTCGGCCCAACAAGGCCACACCGCCCCACCGAAGCGCAACCCACCCACACCCCTAACCTAACACTACGGGCAATTTAGCATGGCCAATTCACCTGACCTGCACATCTTTGGACTGTAGGAAGAAACCGGAACACCCGGAGGAAACCCACGCAGACACGGGGAGAATGTGCAAACTCCACACAGTCAGTCGCCTGAGGCGGGAATTGAACCTGGGTCTCTGGCGCTGTGAGGCAGCAGTGCTCACCACGGTGCCACGTTCTGCACATCAATCATACTCAATAGCTGGCACTCAATAGTAGCTGGAGGCAAATACTAACATGAGGACTTAATTTATCTTGCCTGACCAGTTACAGGCATGGCAAGTTTGACAATCCAAACTGCTTGGGATATGGAAAATATAGTTCTCCAGGATTGTTTGCAATAACTACAAAATATGTTTGATCTTTTATGTAATTCGTGCTTAATTTGATATTATATTCTCCAAGGCAATTAGTGGAGAACAAGCAGTTCCTGTGAAGATATTTAGATATTTCCTTCTGCATCCAGGAACCATGTAGCAGGCCCTAGTTACCACACTCAGCTTAACCCGCAAAATATGTATTACATCCAGAAGTTGGAAGATGGTGTTCTATCTTACACAAGACCTTTGCAGTCATAATTTTATGAATTCTGGTGAAGCCTGCTGGTTGAACTGAGAGCTGGATTATAACGTGATGGTTGGCAGTGCCAAGGGTGGCATGGTACTGATAGTAGCTAATACAGAAGTTGCTGCCTGGTCACAAACCATTATTGAAATGGCATGATTCCAGGAGCTAACAGCAATAACAGAGTGAAGGCAGGGCAACGACGTTTCCTTTGCTGCCATTAGTGATGGGTATTGCTGAGCCTGTACTAAAGAGATTTGCAGGCAAAAGCTCACTGTGGGAGTTGAGGAGCTCTATTGTTCACAACATAGACAGACATGAGTGGCTCTCAAATGGTGCCTTCATTTGCCCACCACTGACAAGATAATATAATGGTGCAGAAAGGATTGGGCTTTACTCCTGAACTCCCCTCCACTTGGCCTGGCTCATCAGAATCTTGGCAAGAGCAAATTGACGTGGAAAATTCAGCCCTGTATGTCGAGACAGTACCAAAGGTCCTCATTGGAGACATTGTAAAATTAGTTGCCTCGTCTCCATTTGGGCCTGGAGCTCTTTAGTTGAGATATTTTGAGACGTTTCAACAAGTATAAAGTATTGAAGAAATGATAAGGTTGCATCATATCTCCCTTTCTTTGCTCCCACACTCCAGCCTCATTACCTTGTCTTGCAAACAAGCCAATGTGGGTTTTGGGGTAATAAATCACCATCTACTGTAATTGTGCCTTGAACTAGTTTTACAAAACTAGCTGTCCATGGCTTGAAATACTTACTCAATGTTGCAGGTTAATAATGATGATTTTATTGTGGATGTAGATGTACGCTTAAAATGACTGAATAGCACTTTTCTGACTATTAGCAGACCACCTGACAGTCCATAGTACAAGGTCGATGGAAAACTGTGCACTCCAAAATCTATCACGACAAAATTAAGTTTGAAAACAATATGTGATTAATGTTTTGTTTCATTCAGAGTACACAAAATAGAAAGGAAATTATTTTCCATGTACTTTTCAGGAAACATCACACAGCAGCGCAGGGAACACCACTCCAGGCAAGAGCATTTGCATTGCTGTCTCTCTGTTATCTGCATTAGAATTAGGGCTTCAGAATTTTGGTTCAAAAATATTGTAGTAGGAAAGAACATCAAAGATACTTCATTGTAAGTTTGCTTGCATTTTGTTATTGAAGTTTCTAAACTCTGAATATGAATACATTCAAGAACTTGATATCCCATTTCTGTCGCTAATCGTTATCACCAGCAACAAAGGTTTTGAAGAACAAAATCACCATCTATTGCAGTCACCCATCTGGAGTGTGACCAGTTTCACTCAAACAGCTGAATGCAGGCTGCAGTCCTGAATCCAGAATCTTCAGTCTTTCAAACAGCTGGCACACAATTGTGGGATGGAGCCAAATGCTTATTTAAATAACTTCATTTATCTTTTATGACCAATTGCAGGCATGGTAAGTGCGACAATCCAAACTGCGCTGGAAATGAAACCTATAGTCTGTCAGGAACAACTGAAGAAATTAAAGAGTCAGTTTGATCCAAAGTGCAATTTAATTCCTGATTAATATTGTATTTGGAATAAAGGTTATTGCTGTAGAACCAGCAATTCCTGTGAAGTTATATAGATATTTCCTTCTGCAAACATCCGAGAACAATGTCAAATACGCTATTCCAGGCCATAGTTAGCACATGACGGAAACTGCTGGGCTCTGCCTCCCAAGTGTGTATTTTTTTTCCTAGAAGTTAGATTGTGGTGGTTTTTCTTAAAAACAAGCCATTTGCAGTAATAATGTTGTGAATTGTGGTGGAGCCCTGCTGCTTGGACTGAGAGCTGGACCCAGCGCTGCTGTGAATGATGGTACCACTAATGTTGGCATGCTGCTGATGTGGACTGTTGCTGGGTCACTATCCCAAGAAGGAAACGGCCAAATCTAAAGAGCAGATGGATCAATTGGAGCAATAGGAGAGTGGCAAACCTTTCTGTGGCACTATTAATGTTTGCAAATGCTGAGCCAATACCCATTGATGAGGAAAAGTCAATCCTGTATGTAGAACCAGAATCCAAAACTCTTAAGTGGAGAAATTGGACAGTTAGTTGCCCTTCTCTAATTGCCCTAAGCTCTTTACTTGAGACTTTCCTAGACTGTGCAACACGTGTAAAGTATTGAAGAAATGGGTTTGTCACATCCTTCATTTCCATGTTCCAGCCTGACTGTCAGTGGCTTGAAATCCTGACACTCCTATTCAAGTTTCTAAAAATGTTTTTATTCTGAACGTAAATGTTTGCTTCAATTGAATTAATGGCACTTGATGACCATTTGCAGCTCTGAAAACATCAACTGCTGAAAGTGCAAGGGAGCTGGTGTTTCTGCTTCTCCAGAAACTAAGAAGGTCATTGAAAAGTAAGCTGAACACAATGTGTGACTGTCTACTAACAGCTAGCAGATCTGGCTGCATCTGTGGAGTGAAAGCAGAGTTAATGTTTTTCGTTGAATGACTCCTGTTCACAACTTCAGATCTCTCTTAAGAAGGGTCACTTGACTCCAGGTGAACTCTGCTTTCTCTCCACAGATGCTGCAAAATATGTTGAGTTTCTCCAGCAACTTCTGTATTTCTTTCAGATTGTCAGCTTCCACAGTTTGTTATTTTACATTAAATAAATTATTGACTGGCATGTAATCTTTGCTCTATCGTTAGTCTTGTAAAAAAAACATTTTAGGTGAAGCTTGCAGTGAATGCTGCAGACCTGATGCTGGGACTGAAACCTGGAGGTTTTGGCGTATGCCAAGGATGGTATATTGCCAGCAGTGACCAATGAAGAGATTCTTCATTGATGAAGGGCTTTTGCCCGAAACGGCGATTTTCCTGCTCCTCAGATGCTGCCTGACCTGCTGTGCATTTCCAGCACCATTCTAATCTAAAATGAAGAGATTCTTGCCAGGGTTACTCATCAGTTGACAGCGCAGCTTAGTTTCAAGAGTTGCTACTCCAGTAAGAGGGAGGACAGATCAACACATTTCTGAGCCCTACTATTCATACTGATCATTGCTGAGGCTGCAAAGGTGGGCACAATCAGGGAAATGAGGGAGGCAGGCTTGAGATATCATGGAGAGTCAAGATGTCAAAGAGAACTGGTCTATGTCAGCATGGCTTAGCAATGAGAAGGTGCCAGAGTCCCGACCTGCCATTTTCTAAATCCTACCGCCACCCAATTAAAGGCCAGTGAATAATTGAGCATGCATTAACACAAAGTCGTTCAATAATCATTTCCAGACCTTCAATGTTCAGGCCTTCAGTTGTTCACTTCAAAGCACTGGACTGTGCAATGAGGCTAAACATATTGAAAACACATTGACTACCTAACTCTCTGCTTCCCAATACTATTACATCGGCCACCTCCCCTCACCCCATCTCTTCAAAATGAACTGACCATTGTTCAAGTTGAAAAAAAGGCAACATATATTGCAGTCATAGCTTTTGAAAGTGGCCTTTTTTAACAGAATGTAATGTGAAAAGGAATTTCTGGAAAGCAGGAATTTTTGTAAGATTCCTCTTGACAACATCTCCCAGTGCTATAGGAAACACCACCATTCCAGATTACAGCCCCTCCCAATATTTGCATTACTCCTGGTAGTAGAGTGATTCCTCTTTTTTTGAAAAAAAATGTTGTATCAGCTCAATAGAGCCTTTTGATCTTCAGGGTTTAGTTCCAAATGTTTGCAAGTTGTTTATAGGTGTTAGCCTTTTGCTTAATTTGTGCTTCATTTTGACAGACCAGATTGTCAGGAGGATGGGAATCAAAGTTTGCCAGACGTGAGGGCAACCATGAGGAAGCAAGTTTGATTTGATCTGATTTTGATGTGGTTTAATTATGCTTCATTTGTGAAAAGAGAATGTTGGAGAACTACTGATTCCTTTGAAATGTTTTTTGCAATGCGACAAATGCCAGTTCAGACAACAGCAGCTACATTAAAGAGGCTGCTAGACTGTCTCTCAAGGAATTTAATATTAGTGACAGAGTTGTCTTAAACAGTAGTACCACCACCCTAAATGCTGAGAAGGGAAATTATTTGCTGATCAATATTGAGGTTCTGTTTCTGGCCATTGGAGCTATAGTGAAAATACTGAAGAGTTGAGTTCCTCTCCTTCACCCCATCTCATCGCTTCTCTTTGTTTGCAAGTTGTTTATAGGTGTAAGCCTTTTGCTTAATTTGTGCTTCATTTTGACAGACCAGATTGTCAGGAGGATGGGAATCAAAGTTTGCCAGACGTGAGGGCAACCATGAGGAAGCAAGTTTGATTTGATCTGATTTTGATGTGGTTTAATTATGCTTCATTTGTGAAAAGGGAATGTTGGAGAACTACTGATTCCTTTGAAATGTTTTGTGCAATGCGACAAATGCCAGTTCAGACAACAGCAGCTACATTAAAGAGGCTGCTAGACTGTCTCTCAAGGAATTTAATATTAGTGACAGAGTTGTCTTAAACAGTAGTACCACCACCCTAAATGCTGAGAAGGGAAATTATTTGCTGATCAATATTGAGGTTCTGTTTCTGGCCATTGGAGCTATAGTGAAAATACTGAAAAGTTGAGTTCCTCTCCTTCACCCCATCTCATCGCTTCTCTTTGTTTCTCTTTCCTGCTCATCCTCACTCCCCCACCCACCATTCCACATTCCCTCCAAACTCATTGCCATGGCCTCCAGACTTTGGTGACATTTGATGAAATATGGCTATGGATTGGGGCCAGCTCCTGGTCTCCTCGCCTTGTCTATCTCCCATACAATGTCGCCATTGAATGCTTCGCACTTTTTATAATTTAAGTTGACCAGAGGCCATGTGTATCCACGGAGTCAGGCACATTCCCTAGTAATAGTTATTTGTTTGAATCAAACTTAGAAAGTGCTTTCATGTTGAATTCAATACAGGCAGCATCACATCCACACCGTTTCACTGATGTCATCAATTAATCGAAGCCTAAATACTGAGGTTATTACACTGCTCTGGGTCAGAGACCTGTAATTACTTCTGGGTTTATTATGGTCAGATCTTGCAGTAAACTCCGAATGGATCAAGGAGCAGAAAAGGAAAAGGAATAAAATTTTCTTTTCAACAATACAGCCAATACTGACTAATATGACATGAACCTTCAGTGAATTTGAAAAATGAGAAATTACTATATTCAGATTCTGAATCAAACAAATTGTGCGTGTAAGGGTTAAATTAGCAATAGTATGTGAAGAGCTTGAGTTTCTTTTTCTAAGATCAGGAAGTTAAACTTAAATCCTTGCATTTGGGATGCTTTTCCTCTGTCCTAGTGCAGAAAGTCTTTATTTGACCTCTTTACTCCCCAACCACCAGCTCCTGCCCTCACAGCCAAAACTCTCGATGATGATAAGAAGTGCCAAATATTAACTTGGTGATCATGCACATATTTAAAATGATCTAACTGGTATTTTATGATGAGTTGCAGCTGTGAAAATGTTGACACCTCACACTGTGAATTAGGTGGAAACCTAAGTTTGTCAGAAACACAAGGAAACAGATTGGCAAGTAAGTCTGGTATAATGTCAGATTTAAATCTGCAATGTTAGGGATCCAATATTGTGAAAGGGAAGTGCTGGCAGTTGTTGTAAGATTATGTCAGGGTTGCCTCACGAAGGCATCCAATGGCAGTGTGGTGAACACTAACAGAGATGAGAACAATCACAGAAAACAACAGCTTGACTGGTTCAGAAATACTTGGCTTATTTTGAGAGATCAATCTTGAATCAGCATAAAACATCCAAAGTTTTTCAATGGTCTGTTGAATTTTGCTTGATTTTTAATATTAGGGTCTTGCATAACCCAGAAATGGCTATAAACAATGGTGACATACTAAATAAATGATTTTCTCTTCTTTTCACCCTGAACTGTCTCTTCCACACCCCAACCCCAGCATTCCCTCAGTGTGGTGTACTGTAGACACCCTGTGGAAGTTAAAAGAAACACTACCAACATGACCATGATGGTTCATGATGCATCTTGAAAACAAATAAAGTCCCAGCAACATTTTCCAGATCATAGGACAGCATTGCCAATACACTCCAGGAGGATGGGTGGTGAACGCAGCAATAACTAATAATATTAGCAAGATTACAAGACTGGGATTCAAGGTATACTGCTTTGTCATTACCCCCCCCCCCCCCCCCCGCCCCCCATTAACTTCACCATTACAAGGCTAAAATCGGGAGCATTGGAATCTTCACTGCTCACCTGGTGATTGGTTTAATTGCAAGAATAGTCAGGAAGCTCAATATGATCAAAGTGAGAGCAGTTTGATTGACTGGCAAAAGAACTAACGTACCTAACTGCCACTCCCTTAACCATCACTGAGCTACGATGTTGGGCTACCTTGCACTTACACTCCACGGAATGGACTACAGCAACTCATTAGACTTACACTGAAAGGATATTTCCTGTCTATAATCTCTATTTCTGAAGAGAACAACGATCAGCTAAAGATCTGTTACACCTGATTCTCACTTTGCATGGATATCTCTGTTCTTTTATTATCACTATGGCAAAATAATGTGATTTATTAAAATTGCACAGTCATTGACTAACTTAAGAAAACTAGTCTATCAGGCTTGGAAGATTGAATCTCAAGTCTGCGATTATTTTTTTTTGTTAAATTGCTTTGGACTTAATTCTGGATAAGGTTACTGATGTTAAATGACTGAACTTTTGCTCTTTGATGAATTGCAGTTCTGGAAACATTGTCAGTGCAAACAGTGTGGGAAATGGGAATGCAGGTTCTCCTGGATCAAGTGAAGTAATTGCAAAGTAAGTTTAGTTGCAGGCATGACTAAGTTAGTCATTATATCAGAATATGACAAACCATTAGGAAATAACTGGCGAGCTGGTAGTTTGTGCAATGTTATACAACGATCAATGGTAACAGATCGGACGCAATGAATTGATCAGCTCTCAAAGAGGAAGTTGCCTATGTTCACTTCCAAATCATTTTACTATGTGATACTGCAAAATCTCTCCTTATGAAAATTGTAGATTCCTTTTGAAGACCTCAGTTGAAGCTGCCTCCTCCAATATACCATTAGGCAGAACATTCCAGTTTCCGATCTATGCTATTTTTTTTAAAGTATCCCTTGTCAGCATTGATTCATTTTAAATCAGTGTCCTTTTCTTCTCAAGCCTCTTTAAAATATAGTCCGCACAGTATGGAAACAGGCCATTGGGTTAAATGTTAAATTGTATAGGTGTTCCTCTTCCTCTTTTTGCAGTTCTAGTGTACTGCAGTGTGTTGTAGCCCTTTTGAATAGTGTCTTGATGCAACTTCGTTTGTGTGTATTGGGGTGGTTGCTTTCGTAGTTCAGGACTTGGTCTGTGTGTGTGGCTTTCGTGTGTACCTTTGTGGTGAATTCTCCGTTTGGTGTTCTCTGTACCATCACGTCTAGGAATGGGAGTTGGTTGTCCTTTTCTTCCTCTCTTGTGAATCGGATTCCTGTGAGTGTGGAGTTGATGATCCGGTGTGTTTTCTCTATTTCCGTGTTTTTAATGATTACAAAGGTGTCACCCACATATCTGACCCAGAGTTTGGGTTGAATTTGTGGTTCTAACCTTTGCATTACTGCTTCTGCTATGAGTCCCGAGATCGGTGAGCCCATGGGGGTGCCGTTGATTTGTTCATATATTTGGTTGTTGAATGTGAAGTGTGTTGTGAGGCACAAGTCCAGTAGTTTAAGTATGCCGTCTTTGTTGATGGGTTCAACGTCCTGTTGTCTGTTATGTCTGTTCAGCAGGTTGGCTATTGTTTGTCTGGCTAGGGCTTTGTCAATAGACGTGTACAGTGCCGTTACGTCGAATGAGACCATGGTTTCTTCCTTGTCTATGTGTATATTTCTGATGATGTCCAAGAATTCCTGTGTTGATTGTATAGAGTGTCTGGATCCGCTGATCAGGTGTTTCAGTTTCTGCTGTAGTTCTTTGGCCAGTTTGTGTGATGGTGTCCCTGGTAGTGATACTATGGGTCTGAGTGGGATGTCTGGTTTGTGCACTTTAGGTAGTCCATAGAATCTGGGGGTGTTGTTGCTTTCAGGTTTCATTCTTTGTAGGTCAGCTCTGGTTATCTGTCCGTTTTTTTGTAGATTCCTCAGTGTGTTATTTATCCTATTGTTGAGCTGTGGGGTGGGGTCAAACTCCATCTTTTGGTAGGTGTTGGTATCTGCAAGTAGTTGGTGTGCCTATTGGGTGTATTCTGCTTTGTCCAGGATGACCGTCATTCTGCCTTTGTCTGCTGATAGTATGATTATGTTCTTATCGTTTCTTAGTGATTTTAGTGCTTCCCGCTCCTTGGTGTTGAGGTTATGTGTTTGTGTTTTCCTTGTTATTGGAGGTACGATACTTTGCCTCACTGTTTGTTGTGTCTCTTCTGTCAGTCCATTGATCCTGAGTGTGCATTCCAGTGCTGCTAGGAAGTCTGCTGTCTTGGCGTCCTTGTGGTTGTAGTTGAGTCCCTTGGCCAGTATTGTTCTTTCCGTGTCTGTGAGCTGTCTGTGGGAGAGGTTTATAACCGAGGTGTGTGTTGTGGTGTCCTATTTGTTGTGTGTTAGTTTGGCCATTTTTTCTTTTAGTGCCGTTTTTTTGCGGTGTGTGGTCCTGTTCTGTCCTATGGTGACAGCCCGTTCTATGGTCTGGGTCCTTTCCTGATTAGTGGTTTTTGAAATTAAAGACTTTTGGCGCGCAATTTCTTGTCTGTATTTGTGAAGTCTGTTGTGCGCGTCTGTAATCATTACCTGGATCATCCTGAATCCATTTTGTCTGGCTGTGTCTCTGGCTTGTGCATTGTTGACTGGTGGTCTGTATCTGACACATGGTGGAAGGATTCGATTCTTTCGGCATTCATTCAGGAACCGGAGTTTTTCGTATGTGGCGCTTAGGCGGTTAGCGCAGGATTCCCGTTTCCTGGCTTGTCTTAGCGTCTCTCGCCCGGAGGTGTTCAAAGTTTGGGTGAAGATTTGTAGCTCGGGTGCTCGTTGTTATGGTTCTGTTCGCCGAGCTGGAAATTTTTGTTGCAAACGTTTCGTCCCCTGTCTAGGCGACATCATCAGTGCTTGGGAGCCTCCTGTGAAGCGCTTCTGTGGTGTTTCCTCCGGCATTTATAGTGGCCTGTCCCTGCCGCTTCCGGTTGTCAGTTTCAGCTGTCCACTGTAGTGGCTGGTATATTGGGTCCAGGTCGATGTGTTTGTTGATGGAGTTTGTGGATGAGTGCCATGCTTCTAGGAATTCCCTGGCTGTTCTTTGTTTGGCTTGCCCTATAATGGCAGTGTTGTCCCAGTCGAATTCATGTTGCTTGTCGTCTGTGTGTGGCTACTAAGGATAGCTGGTCGTGGCGTTTCGTGGCTAGTTGATGTTCATGGATGCGGATCGTTAGCTGTCTTCCTGTTTGTCCTATATAGTGTTTTGTGCAGTCCTTGCATGGGATTTTGTACACTACATTAGTTTTGCTCATGCTGGGTATCGGGTCCTTCGTTCTGGTCAGTTGTTCCATATCCTGTACAGTAAATACTGGTACAAAATATTCGTTCTATACTACCCCCATCTCCTACATTTCTGCACACCTGCGGCCTTTCTGATCTTTAAGGGACCCGATTCTCTCCCAAGTCTTTTTTTTATATCCTTGATGTATTTGTAGAATTGCTTTGGATACTCCCTAACCCAATTTGCCAAAGTTATCACATGACCCCTTTTTGCGCTTCTGATTTCCCTCTTATGTATACTCCTGTTGCCTTCAAAGTCTTCTAGTGACTCACTTTAAATCAGGAAATAGGAGACTAGTAATGACCATTTCGATTGTCGACAAAATCCATCTGGTTCACTAATGTCCTTGAAGGAATCAATCTGCCATCCTCACCTGTTATGGCCTACATGTGACTCCAGATCCATCGCAATGTAGTTGACTCTTAACTGCCCAGTGGACAATTAGGGATGGGTAATAGATGCTGGCCTATCCAACGACGTCCGCTTTCCATGAATGAATTAATAAAAAACCCTCCATTTCTGCTGTCTATACCTGACGTATGCTTCCTTTTAATCCGTGAACAGAACCTATTTTTTCCAATCCTCCAGCATTCCTTACACCTCTCAGACTTACCTTTCACCCTAACACGGACATACTATCTCTGTACTCTTGACATCTCATTTTTGAAGGCTTCCCACTTCTCAGCTGGCCCCTTATCTGCCAATATTTATGCCAATCGACTTTGGAAATTTCTTGAGTAATATTATCAAAATTGGCTTTTTAACAATTTAGAACTTTAAGTTTTAGTCCTGGTTCAACTTTTTTCATCTGTATTTTAAAACTAATAGGATTATGATGACTTGTCACAAAATGTTTCTCCATTGTTATCTCAATCACCCACTCCCACTACCTTATTTCCCAAGGGTAGATCATGTTTATCTCCTTCTCTGTATTGGACAAGCTGCAGCTTTGTAACTGGGAATGGGCTTAGCAGAGTCTTTGACTCATTGGGCTGAATCTAACAGTAATTTGTGTCAGTGTAATTTTCATTGAGTATGACAGAGGGATCCTCTGCACGAGGCCGAGATAGTTTGCTTCTGCTTCCTTATCGAACCCACCACATTACTCCTTACTCCACCGCATGGTATCCCTCTCATTGAATGCCAGCCCAATTCTCCCATCCATCGTGGCTGGAGGCACACACCATCACTCGGATGCCCCTGGATATTCCGTTATCACTGGCACTGGTGCCATCTTTAAAAGACCAATGGGCACACGGTTAAGCTTTCTCAGATTGGAGCTGCCTTGCACAGCTTACCCCGAGCATGGCAGATAAGGGGCAATTACATCACGGTTTGTTAGCAGGGGCATGGATTTCCTAGTGAATGGGCTGGTCGAGAGGGGGACCATTATCTTCCCTGAGTGGGCCACACCACTGGACCCAACGAGCATGGTCCGAGCTCACCACCCATTTCAGTGCAGTATCTGCGGTCTGAGGAAATGTCCAGCAATACAGGAAAAGCATCAATAACCTTATCCGCTCTGTCATCATTAGGGTCACCGCATTCTCTCTGCTCCCTGTATATCTGTTATAGCACCGACCCCCGAACAAGGCTCATGCTCCTAAACTCTCATTGGTTTAAGAAGCACCTTCGCTCTCTCTCTCTCTTTCCCCTCTACTATATCTCCCTCACTAATAACACTGCATGGATGCAACACTGTGGACTGACTCCCTCTGGACAAGTCACCATCTCCCTCCCAACTACACCAGCACCAACACCAGGGCTACCTACTCCCACCTACACTCCCTCCCTCCCTTTCTCAATTTCCAGGAGAAACAGCTTGGAATAGGACTGAAAGGAAAAAGTGAGGACTGCAGATGCTGGAGATCAGAGCTGAAAAGTGTGTTGCTGGAAAAGCGCAGCAGGTCAGGCAGCATCCAAGGAGCAGGAGAATCAACGTTTCGGGCATAAGCCCTTCTTCATGAATCCTACTCCTAAATTCAGAGGATAACAGGGATTCAGTATGCAATCAGGGGAATATTCAGTGTGACCGTACATGGTCTAGATTGGTTTTGGGGTAACATTATTTTATGTTTCAGCTCAAAGAGGGAGAAAATGTAACTTGTCTGAGAAGAAATGGCCATTGCTCAATCACTTTAGTTGTCCTTCTTTACAGCAACATATGAGAGCTGAAAACACATCAGTCATCTTTACCATGCGTGCAGGGTTCCTTTTGAGGATTTATTGGCATTGCTCCACTCCCTAGGGAAAAGTCAATTCTCCCAAATCTAACTGTTCCTGGAAGGAATTCCATCTGTTAAAGAGAATAACAATTGAGATAATCTCAATTTTCCTTTTGTCATGAAATTAGCTGTTATTTGGTCAAAGCTCTTCTGAACTAATATTCTGCAGAGTTTCATTTTTTTTCCTGTCTGCCTTCAGACGTGTGTGTGTGTGTATGTGTGTGTGCTTCTTTGTGTGCATGTTTCTGTGTCTCAGATTTATGGAAAAATAAACTTGATGTACATACTGCATCAGTACATGACAATTCAGAGACTACATCAATGTCAATGTCCAAACTTTATGTCAGTTATCTTTCCATCGTAATTTAAGTAAATTTGGTTTTAGATTAGTTATTTTACAAGTTTAAGAAACCCGCCTGATTTGTTCCTAGCACTGAACCTGACCCAGTCTGAGACTGATATCATTTGCCATATCATACACTTGCTTACGCTGAAATTTGCCGTGACCTATGGAGGAGGGGGACCAGAAAGAGAAAAAAAAATGACTCTCCGACCGCGATAGGAACAGGGATACAGAGAAATTCTCCAACGACCGTTTGAGTGGGAATTCTCTGCCACACAAGTCTGTGGTACCTGTGTGTTTGCATTTCGTCAGAAGTGTGTTAGTAAAATGTTTGATGGGAAACTGGCTCAAGGAGAATAAACTGCAGATAGGAACGTGGGGTTGAGACTGCAAGCGGATCAACCACAACCTTAGTGCCTGGTGGTACAGGGACTCACTCCTGTTCCTCAGTCCTACATTGCCCCATTCCATTCAGTTCTATTAAACCTACTGCTCAGGAGCAGTTGGAGACCACTTGCTCCTGGGTAGGTGGTGCATAGAAATAGAGGACACCATTCAACCCCTGAAGACAGTCAAACATGGTTTTGTGTGGATTGGGAAACGTTCTTGGGAAAAGAGTGTGTGTTGCTGTAAAACAGGCCCCTCCTCTCTCTTTACAGATGGTTCCCTGTCTCCATTTATTTGTCATGGTGTAGATCCAGTTTCACAGTGAATACAGCCCTCATATCGCACCCAGATATAGCTCACAAAATCCTCTGGTCTCTCTGACTGGAACATTCCTTCACAGGACTTCCAGGAAAATAACAAAGATGAAACATCCAATAACGGAATACAAGAACATAAGAAGCAGGAGTAGGCCATTCAGCGCCAACAGCCTGATTTTCCCTTCAATAGGATCATGGCATATCTGCTCCCGGCCCCAACTGCTGTAGATTTCTCCAGCTTTCTCATTTCCCCTACCCCCACTTTATCTCAGTCCCATCCCCGGATTCAGCACCGCCCTCTTGACCTGCAATCTTCTTCCCGATCTGTCTGCCCCCACCCCCTCTCCGGCCTATCACCCTCACTCTCACCTCCTTCCACCTATCGTATTTACAGCGAACCTCCCACAAATCCCATCCCCCCCCCCCTAACTTTTATCTAATCCTGCTTGGCACACCATCCTCATTCTAGAAGAAGGGCTTATGCCCGAAACGTCGATTCTCTTGGTCCTCGGATGCTGCCTGGCCTGCTGCGCTTTTCCAGCACTACACGTTTCAACTCTGGTCTCCAGCATCTGCAGTCCTCCCTTTCTCCAACATTCAGTATTGTGCTGTGAAAGTGTCGGTAACATTCATGTAACAGTTCTGCTGGACACTGTGCATTTTCACAGCAAAGGGAGGAGCTCATTCTGCAGCTCAAGCTCACTCCACAGGAATGTGAGGAGGTCATTCAGCCCATTAACATTATTGGATAAGAATAGCGATAGCCCATTCACTCCCCTTTGCCTATTACACAGGAAGAGAAGGACCCCAGTCAAACACGTTGAGCTGTTTAACAGGAAACACGGGTTGCCCAGTCAGGCTCTTGAGCCTCCCTCATGAGATTAGAAGGCGGCCACTTAGCTGTTTGAGCTCCTTGTACAGAAATAGGAAGATGTTATCGACAACTCAACATGACAAACCAATGAAGTAGCGACTGTACAGATAGACTGCTCCATGTTGTTCCTCCTGGCTCATTGCTAATGGTACACAATTGATACATAAACCTGGTTTGTCGACGATGAAGAGGGAAGACCAATGTTTTGTGTGAAGAATCAAGGAGGCAGCTTCCATCTGCCAGAAGGTAGAGCAGTGTTCTCTAGTATGGAGAGAAGCTAGTGGGAATGGCTAACTCTTACAGAACTAAAGAATTGTTCACAAATCTGTCATCAGTTGCAATGTGACGTTCAGTGCAGTATCACATACTAATTGCACATTGAGGCGCTGAGAATTCATTCAGAGCCTGAAGCTCTCTCTCAACCAACATGGGGGCTCCACAGAGGTACATAAACTCGCAAGAAGCACATATCATGGGGAAATGCTATTTTACATGCTACCAATGTCTTTCAGTGGAAATAATGTGTGTTAGTTCATAATCTTCAAGTTTCGATGAAGTCAGCTCTTATTCGCTCACGGTGCTACAATTTGAACAGCCATTTCCTTCACACACGCCTCGTGGTACCATCATCCCAGAGATTATTCCGATAAAACTGCTTTTGCACTGTCTCTGTGACAAGGAGATCATTGCTTATAAAGGAGAAAACGTCTGTCTACGATAGGCGAAATACTGCCTCAACAACACTTCACAACTCTTACACATGATTCATTTTGTAATGAAGGATAGCATTTCATTTCCTGTCCTGATTAATAGATGCCCTGAATGAATTCTGCTAATGGCTTATGACCAAGGACCTCCTTTTTGCCAGAAGCACTTCCCAAGCTCTCACCTTCTAATAAATATAAAATGTAAAGGAATGTATATGTTGTTCACATTCAAATCATTCCTCTGCATTACAATAGCGGTGCTCAAGCACTGATACATGTGGTACACAATGTGTAGTGGCCATCTGTCTAAAGGAGGACCATAGTCTCTGTATTCTCTCCATCATTCAATTCTCTATCCATGTTGGATTTCCCCAACCCCTACTACCCAAGGACTGTAACTTCCTTCTCTCACCTGTGTCCAACTGTGTCAACCTTCTTCTGAAAATTGAAATACATCATTCCCACTGGTTCTAATTCATCGATGTCATAACCTCCGTAAACTGCAATACGTTTTTCAAAGATAGTTTTCCTATCCAGAATCTAGATTGATGCTGCTAAAACATATCATTACTCTACAATGATCTATTTATGATTAATAACAAAAATTGCGAACATTTTCCTCACAAATGACATCAACTTATCCACCAGTTGGTTTTTAATTTCAATCTCCGCCATTTTAAATACATGTGGTCACAATAGATACTTTCCAGTCTGCAAGATCCTTTTCATAATCTAAACAGATTTGATCTCCTTATGTAATTAATGAAAAGGCAATAAAGAAGGAGGCCATTGATATATCGTGTCTGCACCAGCTCTGAAAAGAGTTATCCAGCCAGCTCAATTTTCCAAACTTATCTCTGTCGCCCTCTAAAGTCATCACTCATCTGGTTCAGTGGCTTACCAACCTTCAACACAATTAGTTTTTCTACTACTTCGAATTTAGTAATTCCAAATTTCTTAACTTTCTCACTTTCACCAATCACTCTGTTCTCTCGCATTTCCAAAACGATTTTCTGTTGCTTCGTCTGTCGAGACAGAACCAACATATTCCCCTCACCGGTCAGACATGGCCTCTGTCACCTCGTGAATCCATGAGGGGATGGGATTCCAGCATAATGCATATGTCACCCACTCATGCCTGGCAAGTTCCAGAATCAAAACAGTTGATTGGCATTTTGAGTACAGTCCTTTCCCTGGAGTGAGATTACAGGTTATGTTGGAGGGGTTTACACAGCCCTGTGACCAACTCATTGTTGAAATAAACTGGCTTCTCACTTTGCACCTGGGAAAGGTACAGCATTGCGAAATATTTGTGGAAATCTAAGGAAGGATAGTGCAGTGTTTGCTCATGATTTTGTTATTTTCAACTCCACAGATCACAATATCATCCCGAATAAAACAGGAATTAGACAACGGCCAGGCCTGGACTGACAAGTAACAAGCAATATTTGTGCCTCACTAATGTCAGACAAGAGCCATCATAAACCAACTCACCATCGGTAATCAACATCCAAAGACATCACCATTGCTCAATCTATTGGCACTAACATTCTGAGTTAAAAACAATGACTGCAGAAGCTGGAAACCAGATTCTGGATTATTGGTGCTGGAAGAGCACAGCAGTTCAGGAAGCATCCGAGGAGCAGTAAAATAGACGTTTCGGGCAAAAGCCCTTCATCAAGATTTTACTGCATCTCGGATGCTGCCTCAAATGCTGTGTTCTTCCAGCACCACTAATCCAGAAACTAACATTCTGAGGTTTATCCAAGATCATATAGAGGCTGAGGCGAAAACATCAAACCAGAATTTAGGAACTGTGAATCTAGAAACCTTTCTCCTGTCTTGCAAAAGCCTGTCCATTATCTCCACACTTCAAGTCAGGAATATGATGGAATAATCCCCACTTGTCTGAATGAGTGCAGCTCCAATAGTACTCAAATAGTTTGACACGACCTTGAATGGACTCCACCACCGACACTCAACAGCAGGTGTAAGTGCAATGGCACTCCTTAAACAGCACCATCTGCACTCATTAACACTGCCATTTGAATGGAAAAAGGAAGCATTTATGGAATAGTTATCATAATTCATTTGACTCCAACATAAGTATTATAATGGACAAAGTTAAACTAAGATTTGGGTTTTAGTATGATCCAATTTAATTTTACTAATCTGAGAAGAGATTTCATTGAAGTTAACAGGAAACGATAACAAGAAGATAAATCACAATCGGAGCAGTGGTAGGTAGTCTGAGGGGAGATTAAACTGCTTTCAAGAAAACGTGTTCTGGCAAAGTAAAAAGCATATGGCTGCTTATTCCTGAACTCACGTGAATTCTGGGAAAACACTGACAGAACAGGAAAGAATACATTAGACCGTGGGAACTCAATACTACAGAAAGCCGAGAAGAGTCTGGGACGTGGAGGAGAGAGCAAAGAGAAATCAGAAAGCAACTGGTGTGTGTGAAATGATGCTGGAAAGAAACAAACGATCTTTAGCAGTTTTGTTACCCATACAGAGAACAAAAATAAGTAAGTATTATGAAAGGTAATCAATAGGAACCATATGTACATGTAGAAGGTTTGAATAGCTTTCTTAATTTTAGTTTAAGCTTAAGGGGACTCACAATGTGGGCTATCGTGATGAAGCTGGGAGAATTGTCTGCGAAGCCCACAGGCCCTTCTCGATGTCACTGCATTTAGAAACATGCGATTTGGTCATCGAGACAGGGTGGTAAAGATGGCAAGACTTCAGAACCTTTGACGACAAGAGAATTTGTGGTCTCAATCTAAAAGCAAAGGGAAGCACATATAAGTGTTTGGAAATTGAAGGCACTCAGGGGCCTCGAAAACAAAAACCTAAGAAACAGGAAAAACGTAAACACGGAGGTGGAGGGCTAAAAGGCAACATGAAATGTCTTTCGTAAACAGGGTTGGGAAAATCCCAAATCGGTTTATCAGGAGTAAGAGAGTAGCCAGGGAAAGAGTACATCCACTTAAGGACAAAGTAGGGAATTAATGCGTGGAGCTGGAGGAAATGTGTGAAGTCCTTAACGAATAATTCGCATCACAAAGGAGAAGGACATGGTGGATGGCGAGTCTAGAAAAGGAGATGCTAATATTCCAGAGCATTTCGATATTTTAAAAAGGAGGATGTGCTGGGTATTTTGAAAAGCATTCAGGGAGACAAATCTCCAGCATACGTTGGGATCAATCACAGACCACTGAGTGAATCAGAGGGAGCAATTTCTGGGCCCTGTGCGCACACTTTCTGTGCTCGTCAGTCACAGGAGATCTTCCACAGAGCTGGAAAAAATAGCTCATGTTGGTTACTTGCTGAAAAGGGGCAACAGGGTTAATCTAAGAAATTTCAGGTTGTGAGCTTTATGTAAGTGTTCGTGAAATGTTTTGGAGAAGATTCTCCGATACAGGATTGACTAACATTTGGGAAACGTATGGACTTATTAGCGATAGGCAACATGGTTTTGTGTGGGAAAGTACATGTCTTACAAACTTGATTGAATATTTTGAGAAAGTGACAAAATTGATTGATGAGGGCATGGGGCTGGATGTTGGCCTTATAGACCTCATCAAGGCCTTTGATATGGTTCCTTATGGCAGGCTCATACAGAAGGTGAAGGGAAATGGGATCATCGGTCAGTTAGTAAGATAGGTAGGGAGCTGCTTGGCCATAGACAGTAGCGGTGGAACACTGATTTTGTGATTGGAGATTGGTGAATAGATTGGGGGAGTTGCGGATTGTGAGGATGATTGCGAGAGGATACAGCAGGATGTAGGTCGGCTGAAGACTTGGACAGAGAAAACACAGATATAATTTAATCTGGACAAATGTAACGTGATGCATTTTAGAAGGTCTAATACAGGAGAGAAGTCTAAATTAGACGGAAAAATCTTCTGGTTGCATCAACATCCAAAGGGATCTTAGTGTACAGCTCCACAGTTCCCTGAAAGTGGCAGCACGGGTGGATAGGGTGATCAGGACAACTGACGGCAAACTTGCAGACATGCATCGGTGCATGCAGTATGAAAATTAGCAGGTCATCTTGCAGCTGTAGAGAAACTTAGCTCGGGCACATTTCGATAATTGTGTACAAAACTGGTTACAAACTAGCAGAACGATGTGGAGGTTTTCTAGGGGGTGTGGAAAAAAAATACCAGGATGTTGTCTGGTTTGTAGGGTATTAGCCAGAATGAGATATTGGACAAATATTTTTTTTTGCACCTGGGCATCAGTGGCTGAGTGTCTGCCTGATTGACATTTACAAAATTATAAGAGGCATAGATAGAAGGACAGTTGGAGTTGTTTTCCCAGAATAGAATTATCAATTACTCGGGGCCATAGATTTGAGGTAAAAGGGAGAAAGTATAGGAGATATGATCAGTAAGCTTTTATTTGCTTTTCTGGACAGAATGTGAAAGTGCCTGGAATGTAGCTAACATAGCAAGGTTTAAGAGGTACCTTGACACAGTGATGAGTAGACAGGGAATAGAATGACATCGAACGTGTAGAAGCAAAAGTTTTCTTTTTAACTTTAGAAAGGCCACTTGCGTCAGTGTAAGCTTGCCGGGCCGAAGGGCATGTTCCTGTGTTATTCTGTTCTTAGAAACAAAATTTGAGTGCGGGAGTGGCGGGATACTGACTGAATGATTACTGATTATCAACAGTCACATTTATGTAAATTCCCCCCTCATCAATTTGCAGTTTCATTTCCTCTGGCCCACAATGGGGAAACTAAATATGGAGAATTTGACATGAACGTCAGAGCTGGTAAATGGTGACTCCATCTAGCCCCTCGCTCCTGACTGCAACGTCTCGGGGGACACTGCACAGACAGAAGCTGAATGTACTCCATACCCACCAATGCTGGCATCTGTCACATGCCAGCCTCACCATGCCATCCCAGCACATCTCCGACCCACTGACAGTACACTTCTATACTTCAGCGCTGCAGCTCAGGGTGCACTGACAACTCTCATTTCAATACTGCTGCAAGGACACTGTGCTCAGGGACACACACCCAGCTCACGCACTGTCCCTCTGGACTGCTCACTCCGTGATTGTACACACTCAATGTTGCTGCAAGGACACTGTGCTCAGGGACACCCACCCAGCTCATGGCCTGTCCCTCTGGGCTGATCACTCCATGTTTGTACACACTCAATGCTGCTGCAAGGACACTGTGCTCAGGGACACCCACCCAGCTCATTGACTGTCCCTCTGGGCTGATCACTCCATGTTTGTCTCACACTCACTTTGAGCTGACTTGAATGCTCATAGAATTATTGCTCTGCCTTACCCTGCCTTTAGCAGCGTTTTCCCTCATTCCGAGCTACCAGGCTCACCTGCCCGCTGAATTTTCTTGGTGTTTAGCACAGGCACAAAACCAGGAAGCTCGACATCATTGTCTATAGTCAGTCACGACGCCCAGCACAGTCAGTCGGGGGAGTCTCAGATCCCAGTCCAGGAGCTTGGACACGATCAGTCAGCCTCTCGTGGTTGTTGGGGTCAGGATCATTCCCCTGTGAGGGGGTGAGGAGCTGAATATTGGAGAGACCACTATCCATCTTGGCTGTTTCTGCCCTATTATGGGATCATTCCTTCTGGAATGAGAGAATTACGAAAAAGCATGAGGGAAATGGAAGTGGTTGGTGCAGCGCTTTTGCTGATACAGCTGAAGGAAAGGTGGCGTGTGGTCCTGAGTGAGTGAATAGGCAGCACAGACACCAGGCAAAGTTGGGGAGAGGGCCAGAGAAGACATTAAAGAGACACCGAGTCAAGGTGCTGCATTCAGTAAGAAAAAGATAACATGAGACATGGTGGGGGGGTGGGGGGGGGGGAGGGGGGGTTCGGGGTGGTGCAGTAACAGAAAGATGGAGAGGGCGACGTCACAAAGTGCAGGTGGTGGCACTTACTCTGGTGGAGTGGAGAGGGTTACTGACCCCCTTCCTAAACTGCTGTGCATTCACCCAGAAGGCTGTCACCTCACTGATCCATGGTTTCGCCTGGGACCAAGCTGGCAGGGTCTGGTGCCAGTCCTAGAGGAAGATAATGTCCCTCTCCTGCACAATGCCACCCATCAGAACCTCAGGGGCTTGGAAACAAAATGGGACCCAGTTTTACCCCTCTGACATGTCCAGGCCGAGGGCAATTTCGGATTGATAATCCAAGAGTTTAATGACTTTTTAAAGATGGCCCCTGTAACAGAGAGACCGGTGAATTCTGGGATATCCAGGCAGTGGGAAGTTGTTATGACGAAGGGAAAATCATCCGGTTAGGAAGATCACGCGGGCAGGAAGTGCAGTTAATGAGACAGATTGGGGATGGCATCATGAAAAAATGCACTTCACCTTGTGGAGAGAAACCCTCCGTGAAACTCGACTAAAATGATACTTGACAAAATCATAAGATGGCTTAGACCTCTGTCTGTCTGAAACAAAATAGTGATGCAGTGTGAAATATTGGGAGCAACCAAGTTGGAGCGGAGAAATTATGCAGGAGATTCAAATCCTTAAATAGGATAACCTGGTACATCTCTGTGCAGTCCGAGTGACCTGAAATATGAATATCTATGCTCTCCTTGGAAGCAGCTGACAATGTAAATGCACAATTTTCTGTACCTCAGTCAGGATAATGGCAACACCACTTTTGCTGGTGGAGATGCTGGGGAGGTGATGGTCTAGCGGTATTTTCTCCAGACGATGAATCCAAAGACACAGGTAATGACCCAAACACCGGACTTCAATCCCGCACCAGCTGATGGTGAATTGAATCAATAAAATATTTGAAATGAACAACTTTATGAAATACTAATGGTTTTTAAAACTAAAAACCCCTGGTTCACTCGTGTCCTCCGACCAATGCAATTTGAAATGTCCAAGCCAACCATTCAGTTATAACACTACAAACTCTCAAAGAAGTGAAGCCAGACTGGCCTATGTACTGGCAGCCGATAGCACATGTTCAGAAAAGCTGTTCCCCAACACCTTATCAATAGCAACTAGGAAAGAGAAATAATTGCTGGCCCAGCCAACAATACCCATGTCCCATTAATGAAGAAAAGAAAATGATCACTCTCAGGAAGGAGAGATGGAGGGGACAGAAGTCTCTTCAAACAGGGACTTGGATATAAACCTACACGCACATGAAAATCAGGGATATGGAAAAATGCGAAAAATACATGAAAATATTCTCACATCAAATTTCCAACCCAGCTGAATATTAACAATCCCTTTGTTTATTATTTCTATCTCTCTATTTCTCTACATATTAATTTCTCCCCTCCCCCCGACCCACCAACGCACATTACGCTATTTCCTTGCTGCTTTCAGATCTAATAAATGGTGAGTGGACTCAAAATGCTAACTCTGTTTTTCTCTCAACAGAGGCAGCCAAACCTGCTCCGTTTCCCCAGCACTCTGTTTCTATTTCAATCTTTCCAGAATCTTTTTTTGTTTGATTTACCCTTTTCTTTGTTATTTTATGGGACATTGGCCCATCGAGTCCGCACTGACACTCAGAGGAACGCTGAGCAGAGACCCACCTCATATCCTACTCCTGCATTCCCTTTGACTAACCTGCCTCGTACCCAATCCCTGCGTCTCCCATAGCTAACACACCTAGCTGGACATGCTGGGTAATTTAGCATGATCAGTCCACTGAATCTGTTTGAACTGTGGGAGGGACGTGGAGCACCTGGAGGAAACATTTGCAGACATGGGAGAAGGTGAAACTCAGGACAAACAGTCGTGATGATGGAAGCAAATCGGGTCCCTGGTACGGTGAGACAGCCGTGCTAACTACCGAGACACCATGCAGTCCTTCCTCTCGCCCTCCAAATCGGGTCCCCGGTAATTTGAGACAGCCGTGCTAACCACCGAGACACCATATCCCCCTCCCCCTCCCCCCAAACTGGGTCCCTTGTTCTGTGAGACAGCCGTGCTAGCCACTGAAACACCATACTCCCCCCGCCCGCAAACCGAGTCCCTGGTTCTGTGAGACGCATTGGCACTGACAGCAGAGGATCATTTCTCTCAAAATAATTGACTGATTTACCGATCCCAATTGTTATCAATGTCTGATGTCACTGGCGTCATACACACCCAACAAGATCATACCTTTCCAGTAGTAGTATTTACTCCCAGCTAGGAGTAAATATTTACTAGGAGTTAATATTTACTACTCATTAAGAGGAGATCATGCTAATGAATCTGTTAGAATTCTTTGAGGATTTAACAAGCAGGTTAGACCAAGGAGAGCCAATGGATGCTATCTATCTGGACTTCAAGAAGGACGATGACAAGGTACCGCACAGGAGGCTGTTGAAGAAGATAAGAGCCCATGGTGTTGGAGGCAAGGTACTAGCGTGTACAGAAGCTTGGCTGTCTGGCAGAAAGCAGAGAATGGGGATAAAAGGGTCCTTCTCAGGATTGGAGCCGATGACAACTGCTGTTCCTCAAGACTTAGTTTTGGGGCTACAACTAAATACTTTGTGCAGTAACGATCTAGATGAAGGAACTGACGGCATTCCGGCAAAGTGTTTCAATGATGCAAAGATAGGTAGAGGGTCAGGTAGCATTGAGGAGTCAGGGAGGCTGCAGAAGGATTTAGACAGGGTAGGAGACTGGGAAAAGAAGTGGCAGATGGAGTCAAACTTGAGAAAGTGCAGGATGATGCATTTTGGTAGGAAGAAGAGAGGCATGGGCTATTTTAGAAATGGGGAGAAAATTCAGAATTCTGAAGTGCAAAGAGAGTTGCGAGTTCTCGTCCAAGATTGTCTCAAGTTAACTTGCAGTTTGAATTCCTTGTATTTAGGAAGGTGTTATATCTGCCTTACAGTGTGTATGAAATCTTGTAATCAGCAAAAGAACTGAGTCAACTCTTAAAAACAATAATATTTGTTTATTGAACATGATTAATATTAGAACAATAACATTTATTACTAAGTAATGAAAAAACACAACATATTATCTTATGCTTTAACTTAACTTTGAATTATTGCATACCACCCCACTGGAGGTTGTCCCGGCTCCATGTGGTGAATTCTTCTTATTCTTCCAATAGTCTTGGAGGTGTCTTCTTTTTCAGTGGTTATTCTCGAGTTACCACTTTCTGTGGGGATATGAGGATCCTTCCAAGTCTTTGTCTTCTTTTGGGAGGGTATGAAGGGTCTGCCAATGGATTGATCAGGTTCGTTTACCCTGATGAATCAGATTCAACCAGAGGTTGGCACATTTATGGTCAAAGGGTAACATTCCATTGTCCCATTCAAGTCCAACTTCAGGAGTGTATTGTCGGGTCTGTAGCTGTCAGATTTGTTTGCAAAGCATCTGTCGGTAGCTGGCAGCCTGTCTAGATTCTGCAACACATGGATTAGCACAGAGAACTTTCTCAAAGCTGGTTCCATTTCCCAGCATTATTTAATCATTGTTCATCTTCTGTAACTACTTAATAAGATTATTATTATTCATCATAAGATCATTTTTTCAGGTTGCCCGTCCAATCAGAAAAACAAATACAGGGATGGCATTTACTTTGAGACGACTTGAATATTAAAGCAGGGTTGGATTTCTGAGGCTCTAAAATGCCCTGATCAGACCACGTTTGGAGTATTTTGCGACAGTTTCATTTAAGAAGCAGCCAGACAGATACACGAATAGTTAGGAAGCAAAAGGATACAGACCCTTAGAAAATAGGCGACAGATTTAGATAGAGGATCTGGATAGATACAGGCTTGGAGGGCTGAAGGGCCTGTTCCTGTGTATTTACTTGCTTTTGTTCTGTACCATTCATTCTAAAAAATGCAAGTTTTACATTTTTAGATTAGATTAGATTACTTACAGTATGGAAACAGGCCCTTCGGCCCAACAAGTCCATACCACCCCGCCGAAGCGCAACCCACCCATACCCCTACATTTACCCATTATCTGACACTACGGGCAATTTAGCATGGCCAATTCACCTGACCTGCACATCTTTGGACTGTGGGAGGAAACCGGAGCACCCGGAGGAAACCCACGCAGACACGGGGAGAACGTGCAAACTCCACGCAGTCAGTCGCCTGAGGCGGGAATTGAACCCGGGTCTCTGGCGCTGTGAGGCAGCAGTGCTAACCACTGTGCCACCGTGCCGCCCCATTTATTGTGTGCTACAATTTAATTATATAAACCATTCATTTATTTAACAGTGCATGTCAAATTATTGATATTTCTAAATTAGAATCAAAGAATCATAGAGATGTACAACACAGACACAGACCGTTTTGTTTGAACTCGTCCATGTCGATCAAATATCCTAACCCAATCTAGTCCCACCTGCCAACACCCGGCCCATATCTCTCCAAACCCTTCCTATTCATATACCCATCCAGACGCCTTTTCAATGTTACAATTTTACTAGCCTCCACCACTTCCTCTGGCAGCTCATTCCATACACGTACCACCCTCTGCGTGAAAATGTTGCCTATTCGGTCTCTTTTATTTCTTTCCCCTCTCACCCTAAACTTATGCCATCTAGTTCTGGACTACCCCACCCGAGGGAAAAGACCTTGTCTATTTACCCTCTCCATGCCTCTCATGATTTTATAAACCTCAGTAAGGTCACCCCATAGCCTCCGATGCTCTAGAGAAAACAGCCCCAGCCTATTCAACCTCTCCCCACAGCTCAAATCCTGCAACCCTGGCAACATCATTGTAAATCTTTTCTGATTCCTTTCAAGTTTCACAACATCCTTCCGAAAGGAAGGAGATCAGAATCGCACGCAATCTTCCATCAGTGGCCTAACCAATGTCTGGTACAGCTGCAATATGATCTCCCAAATCCTATAGTGAACACACTAAATAATATATGAAAGCATACCAAATACCTTTTTCACTATCCTTTCTACGTGCGACTCTATTTTCAACGAGCTATAAACCTGCAGTCCAAGGTATCTTTGTTCAACAACACGCCCTAGGACCTTACCATTAAGTGTATAATTTCTGCTAAAATTTGCTTTTCCAAAATTCATTACCTCACATTTAGTTAAATTAAAATCCAAGTGACACTCCTCAGCCCACTGGTCAATCTCACCAAGATCCTGTTGTAACCTGCTTCGCTGTCCACTGCACCTCCAATTTTGGTGTCATCTGCAAACTTACTAACTATACCTCTTATGCTCAAATCCAAATCACTTATATAAATGACGAAAAGTAGTGGAGCCAACACCGAACCTTGTAGCACTCCACTGGTCACAGGCTTCCACTCTGAAAACCAACACTCCACCACCACCCTCTGTCTTCTACACTTGTGTCAGTTCTGTATTCAAATGGCTAGTTCTTCTTGTATTCCATAAGATCTAACCTTGCCAAACAATCTCCCATGGCGACCGTTGTTTGACGAATTAATAAAGTTCATATAGATCACGTCCATTGCTCTGCTCTCATCAATCCTCTCTGTTACTCTTTCAAAAAACTCAATCAAGTTTGTGCGACATGATTTCACACACACAAAACCATATTTACTATCCCTAATCAGTCCTTGCCTCTCCAAATACATGTGCATCCTGTCCCGCAGAATTCCTTCCAACAACTTGCCCACCACTGATGTCAGGTTCAATGTTTTAACGTTCCCTGGCTTGTCCGGAACACCTTTCTTAAATACTGGTACCACGTCAGCCAAACACCAATCTTCCGGCAACTCACCTGTGACTATCAATGATACTAATATCTCAGCAAGAGGTGCAGCAATCACTTCCCTAGCTTCCCACAGAGTTTTAGGTTCCTTCTGATCAGGTCGTGGAGAGTTATCCACTTTTAGTGTATCAATACATCCAGAACTTCCTCCTCGGTCATGTGGACATTTTTCAACATGTCACCATCTATTTCCCACATTCTTTTTCTTCCATGTCCTTTTCAACAGTAAACAGTGATGCAAAATACTTGTTTAGTAGTTCCCCCATCTCCTGCAGCCACAAACAAAGGTTGCCTTGCTGATCTTTGAGGGGCCCTGTTGTCTCCCTACTTACCCTTTTGTCCTTAATGTATTTGTAAAGTCCCTTTGGATTCTCCTTAACGCTGTTTGCCAAAGCTATCTCATGTCCCCTTGTTGCCCTCCTGATTTCCCTCTTATGTATAGTCAGACTGCATTTATACTCGTCACTTGATTCACTTGACCTATCCTGTCTATGCCTGACATGTGCCTCCTTATTTTTCTTGGCCAAACACACAATTTCTTTAGTCATCCAGCATTCTCTATATCTACCAGCCTTTCCTTTCAAATAAACAGGACTATACTGTCTCTGGGCTCTCGACTTTTAGATCTGGGCTATTCTTTTCCATCACTAATTTAAAACTAATAGAATTGTTGGCAAATAGCTGAAGCTCGCACATGTCCGTGAGAAATTAAATTGATTGATTATATTTAAATGTATAAGATTTATAATTCTATTTGATTGTTCAATCGTTTGCTCACTCTGAAAAAGCAATCATTCAGAGGTCAACCACTTTGCAAGTGATAGAGCGACAATATATAGATTTGAATACTGATATTCAACGTGTTATTGTGATCACCAGAATAATCAGACAACATGTCATTTTTCGGTCCAAAACAAAATGTGCATTCTTTGCTTTTGTATCATAAGAGATTGTTCGGTGTTTATGTTTTAGTTCCATCAATATAGAAGCAACTTAATTGTTTTCAGAGATGAAGCAGTTATTGTACGGTTGTATAAATGTAGCACATACCTTATTACTGCCAAATTCACATGCTCAGTAAACCCATCATTTTCAACACAACCTACATTAATAATGAATTCCCAAAGGCATGAATCCAGGCACAGTCCTACTGGACCTCACAGCTGCTTGTGGCACTCAGTGAGACAGTGGCCTGCTCCTGTATCTGTCCAGAGTGCTTCCAATCTGGGTCAGAGTAGTCGTTCAAACATTCCTTCACAGAAAATCATTTGGAATCCACCTTGTGCAGAGGAAACTAACCAACAGGCTATCACTGCTCTCACTGTAGGTACAAATGTTGTCTAAATTAGCTACCAATGACTGACCAGGAACCAAGACTTACAAATTCTTCTTCATTCAGAGCCTGGCCCAGGGAGCAGATTTATGGACAAGGAGGGTAAGAATCAAACCGCACAAGTTACTTGTGGTGTTGAAATCTGACATGTCCCCAAGACTACATACACCTGCCCTCTGGACCTGATACTGAGAGAAAACGTCCACAATTGACAGTCTTCTGCATCATGTTGTGTCTCACAGTGAACCCTCTGAAACTTTATCCAATAACTATGTGGGTGGCACGGTGGCACAGTAGTTTGCACTGCTGCCTCACAGCGCCAGAGACCCGGGTTCAATTCCCGACTCAGGCGACTGACTGTGTGGAGTTTGCACGTTCTCCCCGTGTCTGTGTGGGTTTCCTCCGGGTGTTCCGGTTTCCTCCCACAGTCCTAAGATGTGCAAGCCAGGTGAATTGACCATGCTAAATTGCCCGTAGTTTTAGGTAAGGGGTAAAGGTAGGGGTATGGGTGGGTTGCGCTTCGGCGGGGCGGTGTGGACGTGTTGAGCCAAAGGGCCTGTTTCCACACTGTAAGTAATCTAATCTAAACTAAACCTTCATATTCACCCGAATAAAAATAAAATTGTACATGTCTGTGGATGGTCAGGTATTAATACATGGGTCACCCAACAGAATGTATCTGAAGAAACCAGGAGCAAAGATCAAGCTAAAAATCACTTTAATAACTGAACTTTGGTGGATTTTGGTTGGTGTAGGTAACCACACATATTGTGCTGACACTCAGGTGACTGTAACCATGCACACCATAACTGGAAATCTTCGCCTTACGCTCCACCCAGCTTCCTGACCTCACACATCTCTTTCCCTCACACACCTTATTCCCTCACGCACCTCACTCCCTCATACATTCACCAACTGATGAGAATCCACAACCTGGATGAAACCTGGAACATAGAACAGTACAGCACAGTACAGGCACTTCAGCCCTCAATGTTTTGCCGGCCTTTTATCCTACTCTAAGATCAGACTAATCTACGTAACCTTCAATGCACTAACTTTCATATGCATATCCAAGAGTCTTCTTATATGTCACTAATGTATCTGACTCTGCTACCACCGCTGGCAAAACATTCCGCCCTCACCACTCTATGTGTAAATAACCTAACTGTGGCATCTTCCCTAAACTTTCCTCCAATCACCTTAAAATTGTGCCCCTTGTTGATAACCATTTCTGCCGTGGGCAAAGACACTGGCTATCCACTCTATTTATGTCTCTCAAATCTTGTACACCTCTCTCAAGTCACCAGTCATTCTTCTTCGCTCCGGGAAGAAAGGCCCTAGCTCCCTCAAACTTTCTTCCTAAGACATGCCTTCTAGGTAAATCTGGTAGCATCCTGGTAAATCTCCTCTGCACACTCTCTGAGGCTTCCACATCTTTCCTATAATGAGGCAACCAGAACTGAACACAATATTCCAAGTGTGGTTGAACCACAGCTTTATAGAGCTAAGCATTAAATTTGCTGCTCTTAAACTCAATCCCCCTGCTAATGAAAGCCAACACTCTATATACCTCCTTAACAACCCTATCAACTTGGTTGGCAAATTTGAGGGCTCTATGGACATGGACCCCAAGATCAGTCTGTTCCTCCACACTGCCAAGAATTCTGCCTTTAACCCTGTATTCCGTATGCAAATACACCTTTTTAAAATAAATCGCTTCACACGTTTTAATGTTGAAATCTATCTGCCACTTATCAGCCCAGCTCTGCATCCTGTCAATGACCTATTGCAACCGACAACAGCCCTCCACATTATCCATCACTCCACCAACCTTTGTATCATCAGCAAACTTACTAACTCACCATTCCACTTCCTCATTAAAGTCATGTATATAAATCACACAGAGCACAGGTCCCAAAGCAGATAACTGTGGGACACCACTGGTCACTGAGCTCCAGGCTGAATATTTTCAATCTGCTACCACCCTCTGTCTTCTATGGCGAACCAAGTCCACATCCAGACAGCCATATTTCCCTGTGTCTCATGCTTCCTCAAGTTCTGAATGAGGTTAGAATGGGGAACCTTATCAAACGCCTTGCTAAAATTCTTATCCACCACATTTGTTGGTCGACTTTCATCGACTTGTTTTTTCACATCTTCAAAGAATTCAATCAGATGTGTGAGGGATGACCTGCTCCTCACAAAGCCATGCTGACTCTTTCTAAACAAACTATGGTTTTCTGTGTAATCGTAAATCTTGTCTCTCAGAACCGTCTCCAATACTTTGCCACCATTGGTGTAAGAAAGACTGTTCAATCATTCCCAGGGTTATCCCTATTCCCTTTCCTGAACAAGCGAATAACATTTGCCACATTCCAATCATCTGGCAATATTCCAGTGGACAGTGAGGACGCAAAGATAATCGCCAATGCCACATCAATCTCTCCCGTCACAGGCCCAGGGGATTTATTTGTACTTATATTTGTCCATCAATGAGTCTTTACCCTCAAAATGTCTACACACTGTCCAAACAACTGATTGACTGCTTTCCACGTCAGTGTTATATACAGTGCTGCCTTCCTGAACACATCTGGTTCCTGTGAATCATGGAATGAAAAAAATGGAATGCACCAATGCCTTCCTCATGAAGGGCTTATGCCCGAAATATCGACTCCACAGATGCTGCTTGAACTGCTGTGCTTTACCAGCGCCACACTTTTCGAATCTGATCTCCATCAACTGCAGTCCTCAGTTTTCCATTACTGAGGGATGTCCCCTCTGCACACTGAGGATGGGGGTGGGGGGGGGGGGGGGGGGCGGGGGTGGGGGGTGCGGAATTAACCATCAGAAACTCATTGTATGTGGAGCTGACTGTTCTGTTCTGGAAAGTTGCACTTGATGACTACATTTAAAAAAAAAAACGAATTACAATTCAACAAATATTCATTCACTCCCGGTGTTATAAGTTTGGTTCACGGTTTGGGAAGTCTGATAATAAACAGTGAATGATTGAAGAACTCGGATGTACAAAGTATTTTAGGTGTTATATCCAGCTAACGTTAATGCTGGGATTATTATCAGACAGACTGATGTGATAAGGGAATGAGTTGTCATGTGGAGGGGTGACATCTTTGCCATCACAGAGACGTGTTTGAGGGAGGTCAGCCCAACAACTCAATATTCTGTTCTACCGGAACTGTCGGCAGGACAGGAGAGGGTGTCAAAGAGGAAGTGGTGTTGCATTATTTATGAAGGAGTCAGGTATTGATGAAAGGATGGATGATATCTTGGAAATGTCTTCAAATGAGGCTTTTTGGGTCGAGGTTAGGCTCAAAACAATGATGGCACACATTGTTGGGGATAGTTTATAAACCCCCAGAAAAATGAAAGTACAGGAGGAGATATATAACCAATTCACTGAGTTGTGTAAGAACAATAATAGGATCACTGCATTCAGGCATTTTAATTCCCAACATTCACTGGGGCAGTGATAACTTTTTAAGAGGGAGACAGGTGGCTTGATTTTTTTTCCAGAGAGCTCCTTATATTGACATGTAGAAGATGCAACAAGGGCCGGTGGAAATCTGCGTCCTCATTCTGAGGAGTGAAGTCAGTCAGGTGTTCCAGGCAGGATTGTGAGACCATTTTAGGACCAGTGACCATGACATCATATATTTTAAGTTTGTTGAGGAAAAGGTTAAAAAAATAAAGTTTTTTTGGATTGGGGAGGCAATTTTTATTCAAATAGGACAGCATCTGGCCAAAGTACCGTTTTTTTCTGGTTAAAACTGTAGCAGAACAACTTGGGGCTGGGGCTTGGAGTCGGGGGGTGGGGAATGTCATATTCTCAAAATGAAATTGATGACAGTGTCAACCCACCAAAGAGGAATATGAGAAAAACAAGCCCAGAGAACTTTGTATGTCTACAATTATTCTGAAGAAGGAAAGAAAGACTTAACGCAGATATAAAGTGAGCAGGTCAATGAAGATACTAAAGGAGCATAGAAAGTGTAGGGCTCACCTTAAGAAAGTAAGAAGAGCAAAAAGTGGTGTGGTAAAACATTAGCAGGCAAGTTTAACAAGACTCATAAGATATTTTCTCGGTTTATTAAGAGGAAGAGGTTGACAAAGGAAAGAACGGGTAGTATTAGGGACTGAGGAGGAAACCTATGAATGGAGCCACAGAATATGTTAGTCATGTATTTCATATCAGTCTTCAGTCTCGAGAAGCAGTTACTGGATTCAAGGAGAGTGATCATGTAATCCTTGAGCAGTTTGATCGGGAGGAGAAAGTGAGGACTGCAGATGCTGGAGATCAGAGCTGAAAATGTGTTGCTGGAAAAGCACAGCAGGTCAGGCAGCATCCAAGGAACAGGGGACGTTTCGGGCATAAGCCCTTCTTCAGGCAACACATTTTCCAGCAACACATTTTCAGTTTGATCGGGAGGCTGAGGAAGAATTGGAAGTTCATGTGGGGTAGAGTGTGGGCAAATCCCTAAACTGGATGAGCTGATATCTTAGGCTGGTGTGGGAGATGAGGGAGGAAATGACAGACTCTGAAGCTTTCTTTATTTTATCTTTTCCTTTGACTGCAGATGAGGTGTGAATGGAACAAGACAACATCTAATGTAGGTTAAACTTTCACACAGTGTGCTAGAAATAAGACAATGGATTGAGACCACCAAATCTCCCATCAGTGGGAGGGAAACAATTCATAGAATCCCTCCAGCATGGGAACAGGCCCATCAGCATTCCAAGTCCACACGGACTCTTCAAAGAATACCCTACCCAAACCCGTTATACAACATTTACCCTTAACCTACACATCCATGAACACTGTGGGGCAATTTAGGATGGCCAATTCACCGAACCTGCACATGTTTGGATTGTGGGGGGAAACCGGATACCCACGCAGACACAGGCAGAATGTGCAAAGTCCACAGAGACAGTCGCCCTACACTGGAATCAAACTAGGATCTCTGGCGCTGTGAGGCCGGAGTGCTAACCGTTGAGCCACCATGTCGTAGAAAATTGTGAAGGCTGTTGAGATTGGATAATTATATATCTTCAAGGTTGAGAGAGACTTTTTTTAAACAAGGGTTACCGGGAAAAAGCAGGAAAGTTGAATGGAGGATTGTAAATTTAAACACAACCAAATTGAAAGGAAAAGCAGATTCAGTGAATGGATGGGCACACTGTTGCTCCAATATCTGATGGTAGTCTTTTTCCAATATCCCTGTACTCACTGGAACATCATCATCTCTCCCTCTGGAGTGAGATCCAGTTTGGAATGCAATCGATGGATGCAAGTAATTCACACGTGCAGTTCTAATAGACAGAGAGTTCCAGCAGAGAGTTACGGCAACGTGGATGCGCTGTTTGGGTGAAAACTTTCATCGGCACAGTCACCACTACCAGAAGGAAACCCTTAGCAAGATACCCTCCAAGGCCAGGCAGTGACCTACACTGAAGCACAGGTCGTCATGGATTGATAGCATGGCATGCTTCAGGCCTACTGCCATACTAGTCTGGAAATGTCTGTTCATGAAAGTTAAGCAGACTCAGATCTGGTTAGTACTTGGACGGGAGACCGCCTGGGAATGTCAGCTGCAGGAGGCTTGATGCCCACACACTGCATCACTGTAGTGTCGCCATCCGGCTAGAACCAGAACTATATGCGGAGGAGTATATTGAGGCGAGATGGTAAAATTGCAGAGTAAGCAGTAAGACTTAGGCTTGAGAGGCTTCAGCGAGCAACAGGTAAGCTCAGTTAACGTCTATGAACTTTCCTCTTTCGTCTGACAGCGGTTAAGATGGTAGGGCCGTCGCCTGTTTCTCCTGCTGGACATGTGAACTCAGGAAGCCTTCCATTATCCCTGATGACTACATGCGTGTTGGAAGTGCACCCAGTTGCAGGTCCTGGAAGACCCTGTTATGGAGCTGGAGTTGGAACTGGATGCACTCAGGGTCATCTAAGATGCTGAGTGCATCAGAGATAAGAGTTTTCGTGAGGTGGTCACACCTAAGGTGCAGGCAGAGAGTTGCGGATGGCCATCAGGAAAGGCATAGAGTGTAGGTTCCCCTGTGTCCATTCCCCTCTGAAACAGGTATACCCATTTAGATTGTGTTGGGGGTACGAGTGTTCGGGGAAAGCAGTAGTCGTCAGGTTGGTGGCACTACAACTGGCTCTCGGGCACAGCGGGAAATGGTAAAGATAAAGAGGGCTTTACTGGTGGGAGACTCGATAGTTAGGGGTTGAGGGCAGGCAGGAGATTCTGTGGCCGAAAATGGGAACGCAAGAGAGTGTGTAACATCCCAGGTGTCAGGATCCAGGGTGTCACAGACGTGTGCAGAAATATTTCAAGGGGGAGGGGGAACAGCACATTGGCGGAAATGACATAGGTAGAAATAGGGATGAGGTCCTGTGGTGTGATTATAGAGACCGAGGAAAAACGTTAAACGCCAGGACTTGTTGGTGACAATCTCTGGATGATTTCTAGTGCCACGTGCTAGTGAGGGTAAGAACAGCAGTATATAGCAGATGAATGTGTAGCTAAAAAGATTGTGAGGCAGGAATTCAGATTTTTGGATTGTTAGGATCTTTACTGAGGGAGAGATGACCTGTTCAAGATGGCTGGGTTGCATCTGAACTGGAGTGGGACCAATATCCTGGCAGGCAGGTTTGCTCGTGCTCTAATGGAGGGTTCAAACGAGATTGGCACAGGTTGGTATCCTCAAGAGCAGGGAGGCAAGTGCGAGGCTGAAAAACAGTAAAGTGAAGAGGCCGGTCAGGCTGGAACACGACAGGGAGCAAGGAATGCCTGTCGGATTCAATTGTATTTATTTCACTACAAAAGGGTTGACAGGTAAGGCCAATAAACTCAAGGCATGGATAGGTACATGGGACTGGCATATTATAGACATTACAGAAACATGGCTAACGGAGGGACAGGACTGGCAGCTTAACATGCAAGGGTACAGGTGCTTTAGGCGGGACAGCGGTTGTGGATGGAGGGGAGGGGGAGTTGCGTTTTTGATTAAGGTGAGTATCACGTCAATAATCAGAGATAAAATAACTGAAGGATCATCCAGTCAGGCTTTGTAGGTGGAGCTAAGAAATAAGACGGGATGGCGATATTATTTGGGTTCTACTCTAGGCCCCTAAAAGGAATAAAAATGTTTGTAAAGTGGGGAGGCTTGCAGGTGCAAACGGATTGTCATAATAGGCGATCTTAATTTTCCTAACATAGACTGGGACTGCCAGAGGGATAAGGGCTTTGATGTGGAGGAATTGGTTAAGTGGGCGACACAGTGGTTAGCACTGCTGCCTCATGACGGCAGAGACCTGGGTTGAATCCCAGCCTCAGGCGACCCTCCGTTTGCACATTCTCCCCGTGTCTGCATGTGTTTCCTCCCACAATCCAAAGATATGCAGGTTAGGTGAATTGGCCATGTAGTGTTAGGTATTGGGGAATGGGTCTGGGTGGGTTGTGCTTCGGCACGTCGGTGTGAACTTTTTGGGCTGACGGGTCTGTTTCCACATTGTTAGTAATCTAAAAAAAAGTGCATCAGGAAAGTATCATCAAGCAATATGGAGAGGGCACTAGGCGTAAAGGGCAAAACTTGACCTACTGCTGTGAAATAAGGCAGGACAGGAGAGAGTGGGGGGGGTGCACTTTGGGACCAGTGACAACAGTTCACTTAAGTTAAAAATAGTTATGAAGAAGGACACAACTGGTCCACAGATTCAAGTTCTAAATTGGAGTAAGGTGAATTTTAATGGAATTAAACAGGAGCCTGGAAGGGTTGGTTTGACCAGTTTGTTTGCAGGTGAAGAGACCTCCGGCAAATGGGAGGACTTTAAATATTCAATGTCTAGATGTACCTGCGAGGGTGAAAGGGCAGGAAGAGGGAAGCCTTGATGACAAGAGATATTGAGGTTTTGAGCAGAAAAAAAAGGCGGAGGAACGGCTCAGTTAACGGCAGCTGGGAACAAGGCAGGCCCTGGAGGTATACAGGGGATACAGGAGTTTACTGAAGAAAGCAATCAGTAGGGCCAAAAGGGAGCACGAAACAGCTTTGGCTGAGAAGACTAGGGTGAATCCAAAGAGGTATTTTTAAAAGTATATTGAAGAAAAACAATAACGAGGGAGATAATAGAACCCCTCAAGGACCAAAGTGGACATGTATGCATCGAACTGCAAGCGATGGGCGAGGTCTTCAATGGATATTTCTCCTCTGTGTTTGCCATAAAGAAAGACATAAAAGCTTGGGGACGTTAGTGGTCATATCTGGGGAACAGTCCATATCACAGTAGAGGTGCTGTTGCACCTATTAGAATGTATGAAGGTGGATATTTCTCCTAGTCCTTATCAGTTATATCCAGGGACGCATCAGATATACCCCTCCACATTGAACAACATTTGGTGGAAGCGCTGAGAGAGTGTCAAAGCTGAAGAATATATATCGGGTGGACGATTTCAAAACCACCACTTAGAAGCAGCATTGCTGATAGAGATGGTCAGGTCCATAGCTGTGTGACTGGGTCTGCACCGGGTGAGGAGGGAATGACTGAGAGATAGAAACAGACTGGACCTCATCATTGCCAACCTACAAGCTGCAGACACATTGATCGATGACTCTATTGTGAACAGTGACTACTGCACACAGTATTTCTGGAAACAAAGTCACACTTTACATTATGAATATCCTCTGTATCACCATACTAAACAGGAAAACTTTAGTAACTCAGTTCTGGGCTGTGGTACGTGAATCATAAAAATCATAAAGTCCTTACAATGTGGAAAAATGCACTTTGGCCCAACAAGTCCACACCAAACCTCCAAAGAGTATCCTATGCAGATACACCCCAACATTACCAACAGCAGTAGAATTGTATTCCAGCACAATTTTCACTGTCACTGTTGCTATATGCTCCATTTTGCCCTGACCATCATGCCAGGGGATAACCCTTGTTCAATGGAGAATGCAGGAGGGCCTCCCACGAGCAGCACCAGCTACACCTCAAAATGAGGTGAGCTAACCAAATTGGGCCACTTACTCACCAGATAGCGAAAGATTCAAATGACAGACTGATCTAACCAACAAATCAGAGCTAATCTCTGCAATCCTGTCAAATGCAGTCAGGGTGAATAGCCGTGGTCAATCGAACAACTCACTGGAGGGGGAGGATCCACAAATATTAACTTCCTCAATGAAGGAAGAGCCCAGCACAACAATAGAAATGCTAAGGTTGAAATATTCACAGCAATGTTCAAACAGAAGTATTGAAGGGATAATCCATTTCAGTCTCCTCCTGATGGCAGTCTTAAGCGAATCCAAAACATTTCATGTGGTATATGCAAGTGGCTGGCGAGATTGGAGATTGCAACAGCTGTGGGCCCTTATAACATTCCATTCAAGCTGTTCCTCCTGGGATACAGCACTGGCAGCTACCTGACAATGTGGGAAACTATCCTGTGTCCTGTACATACACAGACAAAACACCAGACAATTAATGACTGCCCCATTACTCTAATCCCCATCATTAATAAAGTGAGGGAAGATGTCATCTACAGTGGTATGAAGTAGCAGGTCCTCAGCACCAACCTGCTCACTGATGCTCAGTTTGAGCTCATTGAAGCCTTGTTTTAAAAGTAGACAAAAAGAAAACACACAGCTGAAATCTAGAGCGGAGGCCAGAGTGACTGCAGTTAAGACAATTATAACTGGATTTAAGGGCGTAAGGGTGATGGTGATGGAGTGAGTGTGAGGGCGTCAGGGTGACGGTGATGGAGTGTGTGTGAGGGGGTCAGTGTGATGGTGATGGAGTGAGTGTGAGGGGGTCAGGGTGACCGTAATGGAGTGTGTGTGAGGGGGTCAGTGTGACGGTGATGGAGTGAGAATGAGGTGTTCAGGGTTACATTGATGGACTGAGTGTGAGGTGGTCGGGGTGACAGTGATAGTGTGTGCGTGTGAGTAGGTCAGGATGAAGGTGATGGAGTGAGTGTGAGGGAGTCAGGGTGACTGTGATGGAGTGAGTGAGGGGGTCATGGTGACGGTGATGGAGTGAGTGTGAGGGGGTCATGGTGACAGTGATGGAGTGAGTGTGAGGGGGTCATGGTGACGGTGATGGAGTGAGTGTGAGGGAGTCAGTGTGACAATGATAGTGTGAGTGTGAGGGGGCAGTGTGACGGTGACGGGGTGCGTGTGAGGGGTGAGTGTGACGGTGATGTACTGAGCGTGAGGGTGTCAGGAAGACGGTGATGGACTGAGTGTGATGGGGTCAGTGTGACAATGATGGAATCAGTGTATGTAACGGGGAGAGTGAGAGAGTGTGTGTGGAGCAGATAGGGAGAGTGTGCATCAGTGTATGTAATGGGGAGACTGAGAGTATGTGCTTGTCCAGGCAAAAACATAGACAGATCCAGCAAATCCCTTTCCCCACACACACTTACTCTGTGGTTTCAGAGTTTCCCCTCTCTGCGGCCTCTGCTCCATTTGTTGTTCATGTTACAGACCTAGAGGCTGTAACTACAGTCCCCATGCTCCATCCAGAGTTAGGTAAGCAAATCCTCTGGTCTCCATGAATGTCTGAGGCAGCTCACAGCACAACCTCCAGCAAACTATCCCCGGCCCCTCCACTAACTTTTCAATAACAGGAGTCAGACAGAAACCCCTCAGCTGCAAATTAGATGCCTGTTCCTTTACAATTATACTCCAGGATTTTCCTCGTGTAACTGACGCACATCAATTGAGAGAGACAGGCCCATACCAATTTTCAAACATGAGAGTCAAAGCTCCTGGAACACCTGTCCATGGAGAACCACATGGGACACATCGGGAAGTGAACAACAGCCTGACACACACCATTTCACTGTTTATGAGATTCACCATGCCAGCACTCGATGCACGAGGAATTCAAAACCAAAGGCCAGGGAAAGATACAGAAAAAAAAACAAATAATTTATTAATTGATAACTTGCTGAAAATATGGATAAGGAGATGGGGGGATTGGAATAACGGGATAAGAGAGACAATGGTGGGTCCAATGCTAAGAAAGCAAACACTGAATGGAGACATTGCCAGATCCGCTAGAATGGTCCATTGCCTCAAATTCTGAACTGGGGTAAGGTAATGGCTAAGATGGAGAGTTGTGCAGGCCGTGCTAGTGGATTACTCCATAAACTGGACTGTCTGCACAGCAGGGGAGCATTGCTACCTTTGCCAGGATATTGCAACCCTCGACCACCACCCTCTGTCTCCGACCTTTGAGCCAGTTTTGTAATCAAATGGCTTTCATATGAACCAACCTTGTTAAACAGATGACCATGTACAATGTTATTCAAGCCTTACTGAAGTCCATATCGACAATGTACACCACTCTATCTCAATTAATCTTCTTAGTAGCCTCTTCAAAGAAATCTCAGTCAAGTCAGTCAGACACAATATTGCTTGCACAAAGTCATGTTGACTATCCCTAATCAGTCGTTACCTTTCAAAATGCTTGAAAATCATATGCCTCATAATCCCTTCCAACAACTTACTTACCACTAACGTCAGGCTCACTGGCTTTTCCTTATTACCCTTAATAAATCCTTTAAGTAGTGGCACCACGTTAGCCAACCTCCAGTCTTCCGGCACTTTACCTGTGGCTATTGATGATAGCAAGGGGCCCAGCAATCACTTCCCTAGCTTCCCACAGAGTTCAAGCATGCATCCAATAAAATCCAGTACATTTTCCTTCCTTTGCATGTTTTAAGACCTCCAGCAGCTCCTCTGTAATACAGACACTTTCCAAGATGTCACTACTTATTTCCCAAGTTCTCTAGCTTCCATATCCTCCTGCACAGTAAATACCGATGCAAAATATTCGTTCAGTACCTCCCCCATTTCCTGTGGTTCTGCACATGAGCAGCCTTGCTGATCTTTAAGGATGTCCTATTCTCTCCACAGTTACTCTTTTGTCCTTGACGTATTTGTACAATTCCTTTGGATTCTCCTTAATTCTATTTGCCAAAGCTATCACATGTCTCCTTTTTATGCTCCCAATTTCTCTCTTAACTATACTCTTGTTGCCTTCAGACTCTTCCAGTGATTCACGTTAAATCAAGAATTAAGAGGCTAATGATGACCATTCCGATTGTCAGAAAAATCCATCAGGCTCACTGACACCCTTTAAGGAAACAAACTGCCATCCTTAGCTGGTCTGGCCTACAAGTGACTCCAGACCCAGAACAATGTGGTTGACTGTTGACCGCATTCTGGGCAATTAGGGATGGGTAATAGATGCTTGCCTAGACAGGGACGCCCTCATCCCGTGAATGAATTAAGGAAAAAAAACCCTCAATTCCTGCTGTATACACCTGACGCATGCTTCCCTTTTATCCATGACCAGAACCTCAACTTCTCCAATCCCACAGAATTCCTTACATGTACCAGCGTTACCCTTCACACTAGCAGGGACATAATGTCTCTGTCCTCCTGACATCTCATTTTTGAAGGCTTCCCACTTCTCCCCTTCTCTGCGAATATCTGTCCCAATCGACTTTGGAAAATTCTTGATTAATATCATCAAAATTGGCTTTTCAACAATTTAGAACTTTACGTTTTAGACATGGTTCATGCTTTTCCATCTCTGTTTTGAAACTAATGGAATAATAATAACTTGCCATAAAGTGCTCCCCCACTGATACCTCAACCACCCGCTCCCCACTGCCTTACCTCCAAAGGATAAGGTGACATTTAGCTCCTTCCCTGTGATGGAGAGCATTGGTCAAGCAGCTGCAGTGTTGTAACTGAGACTGGGGTCAGCAGAGTCTTCAACTCATTGGGTTGAATCTAACAATAATTTGTTTCAGTGACATTTTCATTGAGTGAGACAGAGGGATTGTCTGTAGGAGGCTGCTAGTTTCCTGGTGCTATCTTATGGAACTCACCTCATTAACTACCCACACCACCCCATGGTGTCCCTCTCATTCATACCAGCCCGATTCTCCCAACCATCATGGCTGGAGGTACTGACCAACGCCCAGATGCCCCTGGATATTCCATGATCCCTGACACTGGTGTCATCTTTAAAAGGCCAATGGGCACACGGTTGAGATTTCTCTGTTCGGAGATGACCTGCACAGTTTACCCCGATCATGGCAGCTAAGGGGCAATTAAACCACAGTTTGTCGACAGGGGCGCGGAGGTCCTGGTGGATGGGCTGGTACAGAGGGGGACTATTCTCTTCCCAGAGGGGGCCACACCACCAGACCCACCGAGCATGGTCTGAGCTCACCACCCAACTCAGTGAAGTATCAGCGGTCTGAGGAAATGTCCAGCAATACAGGACAAGCACCAATAACCTTCCCCGCTCCATCAGGATAAGACTCACCTTAATCTCTGCTCCCTCACACTCACTATATATCTGTTATAGCACCGACCCCCGAACAAGGCTCATGCTCCACCCCTCTCACTGCTGCAAGCAGCACCTTCCTTCTCTCTCTCTTTCCCCTCCACTATATCTCTTTCTTTAATAACACTGTTTGGATACAACGCTATGGACTGACTCCCTCTGGACACATCACCATCTCCACCCCCCCATCCACACCAGCACGAAAAGCAGGGACACTCCCACCTTCACTCCCTCCCTCCATTTCTCCCATTCCAAGAGAAACAGCCTGGAATAGGACGGAAAGGGACAAGCCGGGTGGTGGAGTGCCCAATGTCCATCTCCCCACCACCACCCGTACCTGTGTGTCTGTATTTGACTCTGTGAGTATCTACATATAAGTGCAGGTCTGGCTGTCTCTGTAGTGCTGAAAATGAAACAATCTCTTTCTCAGCTGGCCTCCCCATCTTACTGCAGCGACAGTGGCAGAGAGTGACAACACTTGAGGATTCAGACTGGGAGAGAGAGAGAGTGAGGCAGCATGATGAATACACACACACACGCGCAGGCTAGCACACACAATGCTGGTAGATGGAGGGTTGAAAATATACTTGGCCCTGTCAGAGTGGAAATGTTCACCTCTGATTGAACCATTTTGTCAGGAGATGACATGAATTGATTTCTCATTCTGTGACTTGCACTGTTTAAAACTTATGAGAGAAAGTATTGAGAAGTCCTGAAAAAGGCCCAGTAGTGTTGCTAATGACGTAGGAACAACATTGCTCAGTATCGGACAAAACAGATCTATGCTTCCAAAGATATTATTGGAAAAGTCAAACGACCGTGCAATTTGAGAGATTCACAGTAAAGGATTTGTTATCTTCTGAGAGAGTAAAAACTCTGCCATTGATGCAGTGGTGTGGGGAGGCCAGCAGAGGGTAGTATTGTATGAATCTAATCACAAAACTCAGAGTCGAGCACTTGCTGCCTCACAGCACCAGGCACCCGGGCTCGATTTCACCCTCGGGCGATTGTCTGTGTGGAGTTTCACATTCTCCCCGTGTCTGCGAGGGTTTCTACCGGATTCTCCTGTTCCCACCCACAGTCCAAAGGTGTGGATGTTAGGTGAATTGGCCATGCTAAATTGTCCATAGTGCCCAGGGATGTGTAGGTTAGGGGCATTAGTCATGAGTAAACGTAGGATAGTATTTTAATGGGTCTGGGTGGGTTACACTTCGAAGGGTTAGTGTGGATGTGTTGGGTCGAAAGGCCTGTTTCCACACTTTAGGAATTCTATGAACTCTGCGAACGACAGAGGAGGAGGGAGACTTTGATTCCAATTTCAATTACTTCAAAAGCAACTTTGCACAGAGATGCAGACACGGGTACACACAAACTGAGATACTGATACCAACACACATAACATATGCACACAAACATACGCACACAGATATGGACTTTTACACACAAACACACGAACATAACCCCACATATAGGCACACACTGTCTTTAATACAGAGATATATACGTTTTTATTAATAAGTCATCAATGGTCAGTTGGAGAAGGCAGGAAAATGGGGTTGAGACATATTGTAGCCGCGATCAAATGTCATGATAGACAAGATGGGCTGAATGGCCTAATTCTGCTCCAGGTTTCATTACTCATATGATCCTGTGGTGACTGGAATTGTCTTTCTACGACGTCAGTGGAGGCTGAATTTGTTAAGCATTTCATTTAGGAGCGTAAATGAGAATGTGGACAGGCTTGAGAGACTGAATAGTCGATATATGTTCATAATTGTCGACTCCTTATATATCAAAAGAGTGGTGATTTGTTTGAGGGGAACACATTTTGAAGATAAGGACATTCCCATTTCTGACTGAGACAGGGATGTTCCTTTCTCCTTAGGGTTGTATGATCTGTGGTGTTCTCATGCCGAAGTAGCAAGGTTCCGTTCCATCGATCTTTGATGAACAAGAGAATCCATATTTATTAGGAACTGAGAGGAAGGGGATGTTTAGTTACAATCACATCAACAACGCACATTCTGAATGGTGCAGCAGGCGCGAGGGGCTGAATGGCCAGCTGCTGTCCCTAACCGATATGTTGTTCCCTCTACCACACAATAATGTTACAGAGGTAAAGAAAGATCCCATTTAGCTAGTCAACATCGTTATAATGAGACAGACAGAGACCATTCTGCCCTCTAAGGATTTACACAGGAATAGATTGAAGTCCTTCGGCCCGCTAAGTACATTACACAGTGTAGGATGAGGCCATCCTACCTTTCTAGCTTGCTGCCCAGCAACAGGGGAAACCTGGTAAACTATCAGGGAATAAACATTCAGGATAATTGTTTATATTCAGGTTGTAAAGTTGTAACTTGGTGGAATCCCTCAGTGATCAGTGTGACATTATCAACAATTTACAATCTATACCAATGATTTGGACGAGGTGACTGATTAGATTGGAGCTCAATTACTTCATTTACCAAGATAGTCATTTCACAGCATATGGAGACTCTGCAAAGGGATACCCACAGGGGAAGTTAGTGAGCAAACTTTGGCAGAAAACAGTATAACAAGGGCTAAGGGAAGTCAGTGCTCAGAACAGATAAAATAACAGTAACCTACTTAAATGGAGAGAACATCGCAGAACACATTGGTACAGAGGGATGTGTGTGTCTCGGTACATGATCCATATAAATCCAGTCAGCAGATTCAGCACGTGAATAGGGAAGTGTATTTAATGTTGCTGTTTCATGCAAAGGCTATCGGGTATAATCACCGGGATGGTTTACTGTATCTGTACATGATGATACTGAGACTACATCGCATGTATTGTAAGTAGTAATGAACCCTGAAATTGAAAGAAAAAAATAAGCAATTATTGTAGAAGCTTTTCACAGATGCTTCACTTTACTCCTTGCGAGAATGACGGCCTGATAGAATCATAGTGTCATACAGCACGGAAACAGACCCTTCAGTCCAGCTCATTTGCACTGATCAGATATTCCAATCTGATGTAAAATCATTTGCCAACATGAGACCCATAACTCTCTAAACCTTTGTTATTCATAAACCCATCCATTGACACTTAAATGTTGTAATTGTATCAGCCTCCACCACTTTCACTGCCAGCTCGTCCCATATACGCATTACCCTCTGTGTGAAAAAGATACCACTCAGGTATCTTTTTAATTTTCCCTTCTCACTTTAAATCTTTGCCCTCTGGTTTGAAGTCCTCCAGCCTTGGAAAATAACCTTGGCTGATCCCGCACCCATGCCCCTCATGGCCTCTACAAGGTCAGAGTACTTCAGGCCTGGGAATCAGAGCTGATCATATTGAACCAAATAATTCCACGAGGAGAGTGTATTGGGGCATAGCTGAGGGATGAGAGAATAACACTGAAGATTCCAGTTAAGAAAACAACACAATCATTTTAACACAGGTACTATGAAGACATGGATTTATTTTACAAAAATTATGCAGACACAAATAAATATACCTTCAAATTATAAATTACAAATTATTCCTAAATGGAGCAGGTAACAGGGATGGAGGCATTCAATCAGGAGAATGTTCAACCAGACCTTACCCAGTCCAGGTTGGTGTTTGGGTCACATTATTGCATGTTTCAGATCAGAGAGAGAGCAAATGCAACCTGTCGTAGAAGCAACGGCCATTTCTCCGTCTCTACTTGTACTTCTCTACAGCAACATACGAGAGCTTAAAACCAACCAGCCATCTTTAGCACTCTTTGAGGGTTCCTGTTGAGGATTCATTGCAATCTCTCCACTGCCTGCTGCAAAGGGAATTCAGCCAAATCCAACTGTTCCAGGAGAAACCCCAGTGCCAGCAGCTTCTGTGAGACAGAATAACCTCAGAGGCAGAATAACAATTCAAACATTTTCAAAGTTGCTTTTGTCGTGAAATTAAATGTTATTTGGACAAAGCTCTTTTGAATTAATATTCTGCAGAGTTTCATTTTTTTCAGTTTGCCTTTAGATGTGTGTGTGTGCGTGTGTCTTTGTGTGCATATTTCTGTGCCTCTGATTTATAGAAAAATAAATGTTGATGTACATATTGTCAATGTTCAAACTCTATATCATTTATGTATCCATCGTATTTCGAGTAACTGTGCTTTTGTTTTAGATTTTTTACAAATTTAAGAAACCTGTCTGACTTGTTCCTTACACTGAACCTGACCCAGTCTGAGACGGATGTCATTTACCATATCACAAACTTAGTTACAATGATAATTTGTCATGGCGTCTGGAGGAGTGGGATTAGAAAAAGAAGCAATGACTCTCTAACCTCGGTAGGAACAGGGATAAGGAGAAATTCTCAAAAGGCTATTTGATTGGGAATTGCTCCTCCCCATAGGTTTGTGGTACCTGTGTGTTTGCATTTATTCAAAGGTGTGTTAGTTAAATATTTGACGGGAAAGTGACTCAAGGACAATGAACTGCAGATAGGACCGAGGGGCTGTGACCACAATCTGATCAGTCACAACCTTAGTGCCTGGTGGGGCAGGGACCCACTCCTGTTCCTCAGTCCTACTTCGCCCCATTCCATTCAGCCCCTCAATCTGCTACTCACGAGCAGTTGGAGACCACCTACTCCTACTACCTGGTGCACAGAAACTGAGGTGACCATTCAGCCCCTGAATACAGTCAAACATGATTTGGTGTGGATTGGAAAACGTTCTTGGGAAAAAGAGTTGTTGTTACTGTGAAACAGTCCCCTCCTCTCTCTTTACAGAAGTTCCCCGTCTCCATTTATTTGTCATGCTGTTGACCCAGATTCACAATGAATAATAACCCTATTCTGTACCCAGATATTGCTCACAAAATCCTCTGGCCTCTTTGACTACAACATTCCTTCACAGGACAGCCAGGAAAATAACAACGATGAACCTTCCAATAACAGAATTCAAGAACGTGAGAAGCAGGATAGGTCATTCAGGCCCTATTGCCTGCCTTTCCCTTCAATACGATCATGGCTGATCTGCTCTATGCCCCAACTCCTGGAGTGCCTGCCTGCCGTGTCAAACATCCATCCATCCCTGCCTTCCCACTATCTCAATGATCCATCTCCCCAATCTCTCTGGGATAGAGAAGTCCCGATGGTCACACTCCTATGTGAGAAGGAAACACATCACACACATACACTGTGACCTATTGACATGAACAAAATATATAAAAACCAGGTAATAGTGACTGGCCCTGACAACAAGGCAGTGGTTAACTCAGGATGGTATCAAGGAACCTGAAGAAAATGGAACTTAATGGAACTCAAGGGTAACCTCCCCACCGGTTGGAGCGATTCAGCGCAAAGAAGATGTTTGTGGTTCTTCAACATGTCCCATCTCAGTCTCGGGACATCTCTGCGGGAGATCCACAGCACAAACATCCTCATTTGCGCCTCGATGTCTTTCCCCCATCAGAATCTCAGAAGTGGAGATGGTGACTGAAAATCATGTAATGTTCAGAGCAATGTGCCCCACTCAGCTCCTGAAGCAGTCTGTGTCCATGTGCAGCAAGACTCGGACTGCACTCAGGCTGGTGCTGTTGAAGTGTGGTAATATGCATGTAACAGTCCTGCTGGACACTGAGCGTTACCAGAGTAAAGAGAGGTGCTCATTCAGCACCTCAAGCTCACTTCACAGGAATATGAGGAGGTCATTCCGCCCATCAGTGCTATTGGATAAGAATAGGGATAGCCCTTTCATTCTCTCCTGACTATTACACAGGAAGATAAGGAGCCCAATCAAACACATTGAGCTGCTAAACAGGAACCACGGGTTGGTTGCCCAGTCAGGTTCTTGATCGTCTCCCATGACATCAGAAGGTGGCCATTCAGCTGCTCAAGCCCCTTGTACAGAAATAGGAGAATGTTATCTACTACCAAACATGACAAACCAATGAAACAGAGACTGCACGGATAGACTGCTCCATGCCGTTCCTCCTGGCTCCATAGCTAATGGTATACAATGGATACATTAATATGATTTGTTGACGGTGAGGAGGGAGGACATCTCCGAGAAGGCAGACCGATATTCCTTATGGAGGTCAGAAGCTGTTGGGAACGGCTAACATTTTCAGGAGTTAAGCATTGTAGCTGCTGACAGATTTGTGAACAATGTGACTTTCAGTGCAGGGTCACACACCAACTGCACATTGAGGCAATGAGAGCTCATTCAGAGCCTGAAGCTCTCTCCCAACTGACATAGGAGCTTCACAGAGGTACATAAGTTACCAAGAAGCACGTATCTTGGGGAAAATGTATTTCTTATGCCATCAGTGTCTATCTCTGAACATAATGTGTGTTCGTCCATAATCTTCAAGTTTCAATGCAGTCAACACTTATTCCCTCACCGTGCGACAAATTAAACATCCACTTCCTTCACACTCTCTTCATGTTACCATCATCCCAGATATTATCCTGATAAAACAGCTTTGCACTACCTCTGTGACAAGGAGACCATTGATTTATAAAGGTCAGAAAGTCTGTCCACAATAGCCGAAATACTGCCTCAACAACACTCCACAACTCCTACACATGATTGATTTTGTAATGAAGGCTGACATTTCATTTCCTGTCCTGGTTAATGGATGCCCTGCATGAATTCTGTTCGTGATGTGTGACCAAGGACATTCCGGTCCTTTTTGGCAAAAGCACTTCCCAACCTCTCAACTTCTAATAAATACAACATGAAAAGGAATGAATAAGTTCACAAAAAAAGAACAAAGGAAATGTACAGCCCAGGCCTCCAAGTCTGAGCCGATCCAAATGTACTGTCTAAACCTGTCGGTCAATTCCTAAGCATCTGTATCCCTCTGCTCTCCATCTACTGCATCTGTCCATACGTATCTTAAATGAATTGACCGTGCCTGCCTCTACCACCTCTGCTGGCAACGCGTTCCAAATGGCCACCACCCTCTGTGTGAAGTACTTGCCGCGTGTATCCCCCTTAATCTTTTCACCTCTCACCTTGAAAGCGTGACCTCTCGTTATTGAATCCTTCACACTGGGAAAAAGCTTGTCTCTATCCACCCTGTCTAAACTCTTCACGATTTTGTAAACCTCAATCAGGTCCCCCCTCAATCCCCTTTTTATTAATGAAAATAAACCTAACCTACTCAACCTTTCTTCATAGCTAGCACCTTCCATCCTCGTAAACCTTCTTTGCACCCTCCAAAAGGCGTCCATATCATTTTGATAATGTGGCGACCACAACTGTACACAGTATTCTAAGTGCGGCTGAACCAATGTCTTGTACAATTTTAACATGACTTGCCAGCTCGTATACTCAATACGCCGTCCAATGAAGGCAAGCAAACCATATGCCTTCTTGACTACTCTATCCACCTGTGCAGCAACCTTCAGAGTACCATGGACCTGCACTCCCAGATCTCTCTGCCCAACAACTTTTCTCAAGGCTCTTCCGTTCATTGTATAATTCGCTCTAGAATTAGTCTTGCCTACATGCATCACCTCACATTTGTCTGGATTGAAAACTATCTGCCACTTTCTGCCCAAATCTCCAGTCCCTCTATATCCTCCTGCATTCCCTTATGCTTTCTGCTACTCCAACAATCTTCGTGTCATCTGCAAACTTGCTGATCATACCAACAGTGTCCTCTTCCAGATCATTTATTTATATTACAAACAACAGTTGCCCCAACACTGACCCCTGTGGATCACCACTGGTCACCTTTCACCATTCCGAGAAACTCCCTTCAAATATTCCTCGCTGTCTCCTGTTTCTCAACCAGTTCTTTATCCACCTAGCTAGAATACCCTGCACACTATATGACTTCAATTTCTCCATTAGTCTACCATGGGGAATCTTATCAAACGCCTTACTAAAGTCCATGTATATGGCATGTACAGCCCTTCTTTCATCTAGCAAATTGCTCACTTCCTCAAAGAACTCAATTAAGTTGGTAAGGCACGATCTCCCCTGCACTAAACCATTTTGCCTATCACTGTAAACCCATTCTTTTCTAAGTATAAGTAGATCCTATCCCTCAATACCTTCTCCAGCAACTTTCCCACCACTGACGTCATGCACACTCATCTTTGGTTACCCAGAATATTCCTACTACCCTTCTTGTACAGGGGACAACATAAGCTACCCTCCAATCCTCCGGCACCTCACCTGTGTTTAAGGATTCCACAAAGATGTCTGTCAGGGCCCCAACTATTTCCGCTCTCGCCTCCCTCAGCAACTTGGGATAGATCCCATCCGGTTCTGGGATTTGTCCACCTTAATAACCACTAGCCTACCCAACACATCTTCGCTACTTATGTCAGCGTGATCAAGACTAATCAAACTTCTATCTCTAATCTCAACATTTATCATGTTCCTCTCCTCAGTGAACACTGATGCAAAGTAATCATTCAGAATCTCACCCATTCTCTCAGGTTTGACACACAGCCTTTCTTTGTTATCCTTTAGTGGAGCAATCCTTTCTCTAGTTACTCTCTTGCTTCTTGTATAAGAATAAAATGCTTAGTGATTCTCCTTAATTCTGCTCACTGAAGATATTTCATAACCCGTTTAAGCTTGCTTGATTCCTCGTTTAAGACTTGTCCTACTTTTCCGATATTCTTCCAGGGCCCGTTCTGTTCTTAGCTGCCTAGACCTTATGTATGCTTCCCTTTTCCTCTTGGCTAGTCGTAGAATTTCTCCCGTCATCCACGGTTCACGAATGTTGCACTTCCTATCGTTTGCCTTCAACGGGACATGCCGATCCTGCACTATCTTTAACCTACCTTTCAAAGCCTCCCACGTCTCAAATGTGGACTTCCCTTCAAGTACCTGTGTCCATTCGACATTTCCGAGCTTCTGCCGAATTTTGATATAATTGGTCTTGGCTCAGTTTAGTACTCTTCCCTTAGGACCACTCTCTTCTTTATCCATGAGTATTCTAAAACTTACAGAATTGTGGTCACTGTTCCCAAAGAAATCCCCCACCGCAACTTCTACCACATGTCCTGGCTTGTTCCCCAGTACCAGGTACAGTATGGCCTCTTCCATCGTCGGACAATTGACATACTGCAGTAGAAAACTCTCCTGGACATTTCTTACAAATTCCACCCCACCCAGACCTCAGACGCTAAGCATATCCCAGTCAATGTTAGGAAAATTAAAATCTCCCATCACCACTACCCTATTGCCTCTACATATTTCCAAGTCTGTTTACCTATTTGTTCTTCTACCACATGCTCACTGTTGGGAGGCCTGTAATACAGCCCCAACAGTGTAACTGCACTCTTCTAATTTCTCAGCTCCACCCATAATGCCTCACTACTCAAGACCTCCATCGTGTGCTCCTTTAGCACAGCCGTGATATCATCCTTGACCAGCAATGCAACTCCACCCCTCCCTTTTACTTCCCTCCCTGTCCTGTCTGAAGCGTCTATATCCAGGGATGTTTAATTGCCAATCTTCATGCCCTTCCTTCAACCAAGTCTCTGTGATTGCAATGACATGATACTTCCAGGCACCAATCCAAGCCCTAAGTTCATCTGTCTTACACACTATACTCCTTGAATTAAAATACATGCATTTTAGGCTACCAGCTTTTTTTGTGCTCATCTACTCTCTGTCTACTCTTCCCTTTATGAATGATATCTTCATAATTCTTACAGTCTCCAGTCTCCACTTGTTTTCTCTTCTGGTACCCAGTCTCCTGCCACATTAGTTTAAAAATTCCCAAATGCAGTCGCAAAAAACCCACTAAGGACATTGGTTCCAGTCTGGTTCAGATGTAGACCGTTCATTTTGTAATAGTCCCACCTGCCCCAGAACCGGTCCCAATGTCCAACAAATTGAGCTCCTCCCTTCTACACCATCTCTCAAGCCATGTGTTCAATCTGTCTTTTTTTTTATTTCTACGCTGGCTAGCACGTGGCACTGGTAGTAATCCCGAGATCACTACCTTTGAGGTTCTCCTCTTTAACTTCCCTCCTAGCTCCCTGAATTCTTCTTTGAGGACATCATCTCATTTTCTACTTATATCGTTGGTGTCCATAAGCACCAAGACTGTTCACCCTCCCCTTTTTGAATGCTCTGCAGCTGATCGGTGGCATACCTGACCTGAGCATCTATGAGGCAACAAACCATCCAGAAGTCCCATTCCGGCTACAGAACCACCTAACTACGCCCTTCACAAGAGAATTCCCTGTGACAATGGTCCTACTGAACAGCAGAGCCTGCCATGATGCCATGAACCATGCAACTGCTGCCCTGCCCTGGTAAGTAATCTCCCCCAACAGTATGCAAAACGGTATACCTATTTTGGAGGGAGATGGCCGCAGGGGACACCTGCACTGCCTTCCTACTCTTTTTCTGTATTTTATTCACCCATTCGCTATCTCCCTCAGCAATTCTAAACTGTGTTGTGACCAGCTCACTAAACGTGCTATCCACGGCATCCTCAGCATTACGGATGCTCCACAATGCATCCATCCACAGCTCCAGAGTCGTCATGCGGTCAAACAAGAGCTGCAGCTGGACACACTTCTTGCAAGTGTACGAGTCAGGAACGTCAGCCACGTTCCTAAGCTCCCACATCAAGCAAGAGGCACAGGCCACGGGTCTGAGTCAACCATTGTTGTTTTGCTAAAAGGTTGACATAGTACAGTGGAAGTATATAGTATCCATTTGCCTTACAGACATCTTACATTTCATGATTTTCACTTATCCATGGTGTGTGTGTGTGTTTGTGTGTGTGTGTGTGTGAGAGAGAGAGAGAGAGAGAGACAGACAGAGAGAGAGAGTGACAGAGAGAGAGGGGAGCTGACAAGAATACTATTGTTATTTTGGTATACTCTATTTACATTCAGGGGTTCAGCCTTTTTTGCATGAATGTTCGTGTTTACTTCGGTGTTTGCTTGGAATTGAGAATTAACCAAAGTTCAGAATGGTTAGGATCATATAAATTGAGCAGCTATTTAAAACAAATCTGTATCTGCTCAAATTTTCCAAGTATTGACTCACACTCCATGACTCAAGAAGGGAGCTGACATGACAAAGAAAGGTTAAAAAATAACTTCAGGGGACATCGGGGTGCTATAGAGAAATATAGGTTAAGTGAGTAGTAAAAGACCTGACAAATAGAGCTTTACGTGGATAAATGTGAAGTTGTCCATTTTTACTGGAAGAAAAGCATTTTGTTTTAATAGAGAGAGATTCCATAGCTCTGAGATGCAGTGGGATCAGAGTGTAACATAACCTGAATCACAAAGTGCTAGCAGTACGTAATTAGGACAGTGAATAAATGTTTTCCTTTTATCATGGGGGAATTTAAACACAAAAGTAGAGAGCACTGTCGAGCTTGTATCTTTAATGCTCTAATTCTTATCGGTCACGCTGTTTATGGAAGGAAGTAAATACGTTGGAGGCAATTCGGAGAATGCTTACCAGAATAATACTTACAGAATGACTTGCCATACAAAGGGAATTCGGATAGTCTAGGCTTTTTGTCAGTTTGTGGTTAGGAGAGGAAGAGGCAAATTAATTGAAACAAGATGTTTCCTCTTACAGAAGAGACGGGAATGAAGGATTACTGTCTAAATGTCAGTGGTTGCCCATTTAAAACACATCCAGATGATTTGTTTTCTCTCAAAATGTGGAAACTCTGACGCATTAATAAAGCACAGTTATGGAATATTTTAAAGGCAAAAATAAATAGTTTATTGTTGAGAGAGGGATGGTGAAAGGTTTTCAGGGTAGGCAGGAATGTGGATTTAAAGTTACAATTAATGAGACATATTCATGTTGAATATATAACTCATCCCTGTTTGTATGGGATGTGGCAGGTTGATTAAACTGACAAATTGGAGTTTCAATGTAAAGATCCAACAAACAAGTTTATAATGCTGAAATCCTCCATCTTCAGAGCTTTTTCAATGGTTGAATTTTTCAAGTGTTTGTTTAAAATCACTTAATTTGTGCTGTAACACTAATTGCCGATATGGAAACTGTGACGAGATTCCAGTAATGAATACAGTGATCACAAAGAAAGTTTTAGTCCAATGTGTGACTTAATTAAGATTCATCTAGAACACAATAATGTGAAAGAAAATTAGTGTCACTTCCCGTAAGTTCTATGGAGGGGCTTCTGTCTGAGAACATGCCACAGCAATGCAACAAACACCAGCCTATGTCAGTCACATTAACAAAGTTGCTTTAATATGTCTATAATGATTGCATTTTTCTGAGAGATTAGAGATTATGTTTGCTTAAAAAATAGTTGCATCGATAAAAAAAACCTCCAAAAGTGGTCAGTGGAAAATTGCTTGCCCATTCAATATTCAGATCTCAATTTGTATTTGAACATTTAGATAGCTGAACTCTGAAGAAAGAATAAATATATTGAACGATTAGGTTTCCTATATCCTCTGCTACCCTCATTCTGCCTGTGGTGTCTTCCAAAGCCCCTATGAAAGTTTTAAAGAAAAAACCTACTGTTTTCCATTGTCCCACTACCTCTGGAAGTTGATCTACCTAATAAATTGATCAAAGAATATAATACTGAATCCCTGAGCATCCAGCAATTTTATACCAGCCATCAGCCAATTGTGCATACAAGACCAAGCTTAAAATGTCTTCTTTCATGACTAATTTCAGCTGCGTATACTGTGAAGAACCCGGAATCTAATTTCTCCAGGGACAGTTGCAGAAAATAAGTTTGCTCCAGTTTGTGTATAAATGATAATTGATTCAGAATTCAAAGATGTGAAAGGATATTGCTGGAGAGCTGTTGTTTAGGTTGTTCAGGGGCTGCCTCTTGAAAGCATGTGACAGCAGTGCAACAAACACCTTGGCAGACCAGACCACAGCAATCACACTAAATTTGCATCTCTCATGCTTGCTTTGTTCCTACTGATTGAAGCTCTTATTTAACTAGAACAACAGAATTCATCCAAATAAAACCCGAAAGAACTGTGAATGTTTAAAACAGAAAGAAAAGCAGAGTTGCTGGAAAAGCCATTGCTTTAAAATATCCAAATACCTTCAGTGAAATGTTTCTCCTTCATCAGCCCGGTCCTGAACACTTTACCTCCCATTGAACTCTCTGGTCTATACTGCAAGGAAAAGTCCCTTCTCCCTGACATTCTCTGCCTCTTCCCCTAACTGTGCTCTGCTTTCTTGCAAACTAGTTATGTAAATTTGACAAAAAAATCACCAAATCATGCAGTCATCCTTCTGCAGTGTGAACAGTTTTTAAAAAGCAGGGGTTCAGCCATTCCAGCAGCTGGCACACACATGTAGATGGAGGCAAATGCTGAAAACAGTGACTAAACTTGTCTGTTCAACTGCAAGCCTGATTAACGTGACAGCCTAAACTGCGATGGAGATGGAAAACCATGCCTTCCAAATCTAAAGCGGTCATGAAAAAGTATGTTTAATGCAATATGTGACCATGATTTTGCTTCATTCAGAGTACCAGAAAGTGAAAGTAAATTGCTGGTGGACTGACAGTTACAGTAAGATAACGTACAGACTCCTCATGAAAACAGCACACAGCAATGCAGAGAATACCATTTCCGACCATAGCAATCACATACTGCCTCTCCATTAGCGACATTATTCTTCGGTCGGAGAGCTTTTTACAAAACAGTTTAAGGTGAGGACATCAAGGAAGCTTGAATTCAAAATTGCTTGCAAATTTGAGTTACTTATCCCTGATCATTTTTGTCTCTTAAAATGAATATATTCAAGAAATACATATCCCATCACTCTCTCACCCTTATCACTGGCTATAATGTTAATCAAACCTATGAAAGGGGTTGAAGAATGTGGGATATAAATGAATTAATGTTATTTCTGCAACTATAAATTCTGATACAGAACAGGAATGAGAAAATATATATTCAGCAAAAAGAAAGGATATGTTAGTATGAGATGTGATTACAGAACAATGGTGGATGTATGGGCAAACAGGAAAACATCTGTTTCCCCCTTGCACGGAGACACAGGAACAAACCCTAATCAAAGAGGTCAAAGTGGCCTCTGGATAGAAATAGATGCTGACAGAAGAAAAGATATGCCTAATCAATAACCTACGGTACACTGACATCAAACACCCTTATGGGAATCAGAGATAAGAGTTTGTCACGGACAAGACAGGATAAACAGAAGTTGTGGGATAAGTCTTAAGGAAATGAGTGACGTAAGCAAAGCAGGGAACAAACAATGGAATAAGGAAAACATATGGGAAAAAAACTTTATAAATTGGAGAGTTGATTGGGGTTTGGTGTGTATTTGTCAATGCCTTTCTAGGCGTCAGACATTACACCCACCTGCAGATGTACAAATAAAACAATGCTGCTGTTTCAGATATTTGGTCTCGGACTGAAATTATTGATGTGAGTGGGCTTTGTTTTTCACAATTGGGGGCTCGTCCGGGATTTTCTTCCATCACCGGGGGAGTGGCTGGCCTTGGACACTGGGAAGACGCGTCCCGTTCCCCATTGAGGAGTGGTCTCGTGTCCCGGTTTGGTCTGCTCCCTTGGGTGACTGATGTGAATCCTATAAGAGAGACATCTGAATCAGACAGTGATAGGAGCTCGATAGAAGATACGGTGACAAAAGGGGCCAGGCAACTCTGTGCACAGACCAAGGTAAGAAAATTGACTTTTAAGTATTGCCTTGGTGGCCGGGATTGAGTTTTAGTAGTTAATAAGGGACTAACGAAGGAACTCAATATGGATTGCGCTGTGGATAAGGAAAAAGCTTCCGGGGAAACAAAGTAAGGAAACGGCAATGGAAATGGAGGCAGGGTCCCTTACAACATTCCTCCGGAAAGTCCTTTGGGCAGGATGTTGTGGAAATTGGCAAAATAATACTTGTACAAGGGAGAAAGATGATTAAATATTGTTGCTTTGTATGGACTAAGGAATCCATTCTTCATCCCGCTGTCTTCTGGCCAAAGTACAGATCGGACGAAGACTGGGTTTGTGAATATCTGAATTTATATGTCAATGTGCGAGAGAGAGAATGTAAAGAGCTGTACAGCTGGTAGGAAGTTTAACCCTTTGTGATTTGGTTTGAGTGAACATTTGTTTGTTGGTGATTGAATGTTTGTGTTTTATTCCCTGGAGCTTGAGTTCCAGGACTGTTTTGAATCTGATTTTTGTTATGGAAACTTAACATGATTTCTTTTAAGGTTAAGGATTCTATCGAGATTATGAAGAAGAAAAAAAGAATGATAACTCCTGTTCTTTTTACAGATCATGACTGCCTTACTATCAGTTTCTAACTAATCTCTTTTATCTTTACATAAAAGCGATTTATGGAGGACAGTTGAAGTTTCAGTTCAACATTAGATTGTAGTAAAAGCAAAATTCTATGGTTAATATCTGTGACCTTGGATTCAGCCATTGTTCATGCATTAGAAGTTTTTTAAAAAAAAAACTTGAGTAGACAAATTCTTTTAAGGCAAGCTCTGATTATTTTACGACTTATAGTATTGTAATTGAGCAATGATTGGTCAGGACTATTTAAGAAAACTAATTTTGGATCTAAATTAAAGGACTAAAACTGGGTAATTACAGTGAATTGCAAAATTGGGAACTGTGTGCATTTTGCATTTTAACTATTAAATACTGAAGAAATGAACGTAAATATATAAATATATTTATAAGTTAGGAACAGGCTTTAAAGGTTAGTCAAGCATGAATTGATGAATTGGTGTTTGAAGTTATGGGGAGCTAGAAATATTGCAATATTTCTTTAAAAAAAAAGAGAAAGGGGAAGGACGTAACCACTTATCCCCTTCGGGAGGTACCCATAGGGGACAAAGAGATTGGGTTTGTAAGTGCCCCCCTCACCAGTGGGGAGGTCAGAACATTTAAAAAGGAAATTAAGGGACTGGTTGAGGATCCGGTGGGATTGTCTGAACAAATTGATCAATTCTTGGGGCCCAGTCTGTATACCTGGGCTGAATTAATGTCTATTTTGAATATATTATTTACTGGGGAGGAAAGGGGACTTATACGAGGAGCTGCCATTAAAATATGGGACAGGGAACACCCGATTGGAGATGGGGATGCTGGACAGGGAGAGGTGAAGTTTCCCCTCAGAGACCCCCAGTGGGAAAACCAAAACCCGGAGCATAGAGAAGAAATGAGGGAATTGAAAGACCTGATTCTAAAAGGAATAAGAGAGGCAGTTCCGAAGTCACAGAATTTGATTAAAGCCTTTGAAATTAGACAGGAGAAAGATGAGACTCCCTCAGCTTTCTTGCAAAGATTAAGGGACTCAATGCGGAAATATTCTGGAATGAACCCTGAGGACCCAGTGGCACAGGGTCTGTTGAAAGTACATTTTGTGACAAGAGCATGGCCAGACATACAGAGAAAGATACAGAAGATAGAAGGATGGAGCGAAAAACCATTAGATGAATTGTTGAGAGAGGCACAGAAAGTGTTTGTAAAAAGGGAGGATGAGAGACAAAAACAGAAGGCAAAAATGATGGTAGCTACAATGGATGAGGTAATTAAGAGGAGAATGGAACCGATAGTGGGCAACCGGAGCGGCGGGAGGCAGCATGTCGGACAGAGAGAAAGAGGGAGAGGACAAGGGGGAACATTTAGATTAGATTAGATTAGATTAGATTAGATTACTTACAGTGTGGAAACAGGCCCTTCAGCCCAACAAGTCCACACCGCCCCGCCGAAGCGCAACCCACCCATACCCCTACATTTACCCCTTACCTAACACTACGGGCAATTTAGTATGGCTGATAGAGGGTTTGAGCGACAGGGGCAGAGATGGAAGTCTCCACAGGCAGGATGCTATTATTGTGGAAAGATAGGGCATTTTAAGCGGGGGTGTCCTGATCTACAAAGGGAAGAAAGGGCAATTCCGCTTATGAATTATGATGAAGAATAGGGGTGTCAGGGGTTCCTGCCCTCGGGGGCCCACCAGGAACCCTTGATAAACTTGAAGGTTGGACCCTGTAGGGAAGAGGCAGTCTTCCTAGTAGATACGGGGGCAGCACGGTCATCGCTAAATTTTAAACCAAAGAAAGTAGAAACGTTAACACGGTCAATTACTGTTTCGGGGGTGAAAGGGGAAGGATTTACTGTTCCAGTATTTGAACCTATGATGATAGAAGGTCCTAAGGATAGGGTCACAGGGGAACTACTGTATATCCCTGATATAGGAAGCAACTTACTAGGGAGAGACTTAATTATCCTTTTAGGACTGGAGATTGGAATTCAGGAGAAAGAATTAGTAGTACAACTGGCGATGTTGACAGAGGATGCAGAGAGAAAGATAGAACCTGTTGTATGGGCTAGAGAAGGGAATCGTGGAAAACTACAGATCCCTCCCCTTTTAATAAATTTAAAATGGAAAGGAGACGTTATCTGTGAACGACAATACCCTATTTCCATAGAAGGTAAACGAGGACTGCAGCCAGTAATTGAGGGACTGATTAGAGATGGACTGTTGGAGCCATGTATGTCTCCTTATAATACCCCAATTCTACCAGTGCGGAAATCTGATGGAACTTATCGATTGGTGCAGGATTTGAGAACATTAAATCGAATAGTACAGATCAGGCACCCAGTGGTGCCAAACCTCTACACGTTATTAAGTAAGATCCCTCATGATTACAGATGGTTTAGTGTGATAGATTTAAAGGATGCCTTTTGGGCTTGTCCCTTGGCAGAGGAAAGATTTGGGACTATCCCCCTATGAAATCTTATTTGGATTACCTTATCTGGGAACGCAGGGAGAATTGCCAATTCCCGAAACTAAAGATTTGTTTTTAAAGAAGTATATACTGGGCTTGTCCTCCTCTTTATCTTTCCTCAGAAAACAGGGTCTATTGGCACAGACTCCGCCCCTTGAATTTGCTGTTCATCCCATCCGGCCAGGAGATTGGATCTTAATAAAATTATGGACAGAGACTAAGCTGCAGCCAGACTGGGAAGGGCCGTATCAGGCTCTTTTGACTACCGAAACGGCAATAAGGACGGCGGAAAAAGGTCTGAACAAAAGCAATTGCTATGGATGTGCCTCCTATAGGCCAGTGGCCCAGGTGGTTCCCTTTCCGCTCGGGAGGAAGCGAGACAGGAAGGGCATGAAATGTATGATAGTCCTGTACCAGGATGAGACTGCATGGAATGATAGGAATTGTACCTCCCTATCTCTGATGTTCCCTCCCTTGGAGAAGAAAGATGTAAAAGTTCCCCCCCACATTTTCCGCCACAGTTGGAAATCACACGTCGTGTGTGCACAAGCGAGGTACGAGTCGGTCGAGAGATTTGGGGGAGCTGAAATTATGTACAGAGATTAAGAATGTTACTGAAAAGGAGAAGGGAGGGAACTACTCAGCATTAAAGGTTCCCCGAGCGGATCTGTGGTGGTACTGTGGAGGAAAAATATTGAGACCCACCCTACCTCCGGATTGGAGACGGATATGTGGAACTGTACAATTGGCAATTCCATTTTCCCTGGCACTTGAGAAGGAAAAGTTAGTAGGGAAAAAGGGAAGGGGTAAGAAATTACTGTTAGATACTTCTTTCGATGACAGGATTTATCTCGATTCCTACTACCCCAAAAGATGTATTACATCCAGATGGTGTTAGTGTTCTTTCTTACAGGAGACTTTTGCAGTTATCATTTTATGAATTCTGGTGAAGCCCTGCTGGTTGAACTGAGAGCTGGAGTCAAACGTGATGGTTGGCAGTGCCAAGGGTGGCATGGTACTGACAGTAGGTAGTACAGAAGTTGCTGCCTGGTCACAAACCATTATTGAAATGGCATGATCCCAGGAGCTAACAGCAACAACAGAATGAAGACAGAGCAGTGATCTGTCCTTTGCTGCCAGTAGTGGTGGATATTGCTGAGCCTGTACTCAAGAGATTTGCAGGCCACGGCCAACTGCGGGAGTTGAGGAGCTCTCCTATTCACTACACAGACAGACACGAGTGGCTCTCAATTGGTGACTTCATTTGCCTCCCACGGACAGGATAATATAATGGGGCAGAAGGGAGTTGGGCTTTGCTCCTGAACTCCCCTCTGCTTGGTCTAATTCATGAGAATCTTGGCAAATGCCAGTTGACAGAGAAAATGCAGCGCTGCATGTGGAGACAGTACCAAAGGTCTTCATTGGAGATATTGGAAAATTGGTTGCCTCGTCTCCATTTGGGCCTGGAGCTCTTCAGTTGAGATATTTTGAGACGCTGCAACAAGTATAAAGTTTTGAAGAAATTAATTTGTTGCATCGTATCTCCCTTTCTTTGCTTCCACACTCCAGCCTCATTAGCTTGTCTTGCCAACAGGCAATGAGGGTTTTGAGCTAATAAATCTTGAACCAGTTCTATAAAACTAGTTGTCAATCGCTTGAAATATTTACTCAATTCTTCCGGTTTATTATGATGATTTTATTGTGGATGTAGATGCACGCTTAAAATGACTGCATAGCACTTTTCTGACTATTTGCATATCACCTGACAGTCCAAAGTACAAGGTCGATGAAAAACTGTACACTCCAAAATCTATCATGAAAAAAGTAAGTTTGAAAACAATATGTGATTAATGTTTTGCTTCATTCAGAGGACACAAAATAGAAAGTAAATCACTTTCTCTGGACTTTTCAGGAAACATCACACAGCAACGCAGGGAACACCACTGCAGGCAAGAGCATTTGCATTACGGTCTCTCTGTTATCTGCATTAGAATTAGGGATTCAGAATTTACTTTCAAAAATATTGTATCAGGAGAGAACATCGAAGACACTTCATTGTAAGTTTGCTTGCATTTTGTTATTGAAGTTTCTAAACTCCGAATATGAATACATTCAAGAACTTGCTATCCCATTTCTGTCTCTAATCGTTATCACCAGCAAAAAAAGTTTTGAAGAACAAATTCATCATTTATTGCTAAATATCACACCACACCAGGTTATAGTCCAACAGGTTTAATTGGAAGCACACCAGCTTTCGCAGCGTCGCTCCTTCATCAGGTGATAGTGGAGGGCTCAATCCTAACACACAGAATTTGTAGCAAAAATTTACAGTGTGATGTAACTGAATCATGAACATTTATTGCAGTCACCAATCTGCGAGTGTGGCCAGTTTCACTCAAACGGCTGAATGCAGGCTGCAGTCCTGAATCCCGAATCTTCAGTCTTCCAAACAGCTGGCACACAATTGTGGGATGGAGGCAAATGCTCATTTAAATAACTTCATTTATCTTTTATCATCAATTGCAGGCATAGTAAGTGTAACAATCCAAACTGCAATGGAAATGAAACCTATGGTTATCAGGAACAACTGAATAAATTGAAGTGTCAGTTTGATCCAAAGTGCAATTTAACTCCTGAATAATATGGTATTTGGAATAAAGGCTATTGCTGGAGAACCAGCAACTCTTGTGAAGTTATGTGGGTATTTCCTTCAGAAAACATGCAAGAACAATGTTAAATACGCTGTTCCAGGCCACAGTTAGCACATTCTGGAAACTGCTGGGCTCTGCCTCCTAAATGTATATTTTTCCGAGAAGTTAGATTGTGGTGTTCTTTTTTAAACAAGACTTTTGCAGTAATAATGTTGTGAATTGTGGTGGAGTCCTGCTGCTTGGACTGAGAGCTGGAGCCAGCGCTGCTGTGGTGGATGGCACCACCAAGGGCAGCATGCTGCTGATGTGGCCTGACCAAGAAGATATTGCTGGGTTACTATCCCAAGAATGAAATGGCCCAATCTAAAGAGCTGATGGTGAAATCGGAACGATAGCAGAGTAGCCAATCTTTCTGTGCCACCATTAATGTTTTCAATTGATGAGGAAAAGTCAATTCTGTATTAAAACCAGTATCCAAAGCTCTTCACTGGAGAAATTGGACAGTTAGTTGCCCTTCTATAATTGCCCTAAGCTCTTTATTTGAGACTTTTATAGACTATGCAATACATGTAAAGTATTGAATAAATAGGTTTGTCACATCCTTCATTTCCATGTTCCAGCCTGACTGTCAGTGGCTTGAAATCCTGACACTCCTATTCAAGTTTCGAAAAATGTTTTTGTTCTGAACGTAAATGTTTGCTTCAATTGACTTAATGGCACTTGATGACCATTCGCAGCTCTGAAAACATCAACTGCTGAAAGTGCGAGGGAGCTGGTGTTTCTGCTTCTCCAGAAACTAAGAAGGTCATTGAAAAATAAGCTGAATACAATGTGTGACTGTCTACTAACAGCTAGCAGATCTGGCTGCATATGGAATGAAAGCATAGTTAATGTTTTTAGTTGAATGACTCCTGTTCAGAACTTCAGACCTCTCTGAAGAAGGGTCACTTGACTCAACGTGAACTCTGCTTTCTGTCCACAGATGCTGCAAAATATGTTGAGTTTCTCCAGCAACCTCTGTATTTCTTTCAGATTGTCCACTTCCACAGTTTGTTCTTTTACATTAAAGAAATTATTGACTGGCATGTAATCTTTGCTGTATCGTTAGTCTTGTAAAAAGACATTTTAGGTGGAAGCTTGCAGTGAATGCTGCAGACCTAATGCTGGGACTGAAACCTGGAGGCTTTGGCGTATGCCAAGGATGGTATGTTGCCAGCAGTGGCCAATGAAGAGATTCTTCATTGATAAAGGGCTTTTATCCAAAACATCGATTTTCCTGCTCCTCAGATACTGCCTGACCTGCTGTGCTTTTCCAGCACAACTCTAATCTAAAATGAAGAGGGTTACTCATCAGTTGACGGTGCAGCTTAATTTCAAGAGCTGCTACTCCAGTAAGAGGGAGGACAGATCAGCACATTTCTGAGCTCTACTATTCATACTGATCATCACTGAGCCTGCAAAGCTGGGCACAATCAGGGAAATGAGGGAGGCAGACTTGAGAGCTCGTGGAACGTTAAGATGTCAAAGAGAACTGGTCTATGTCAACATGGCTTAGCAATGGGAAGGTGCCAGACTCCCTCCCTGCCACTTTCTCAATCCTACCACCTCCCAGTTAAAAGCCAGTGAATAATTGAGCATGCATTAAACACAAAGTCTTTCAATAATCTTCAAAGTTCAGGCCTTCAGTTGTTCACTTCCAAGCACTGGACTGTGCAATGAGGCTAAATATATTGAAAACACATTGACTACCTAACTCTCTGCTTCCCAATACTAATACATCAGCTACCTCCCCTCACCCCATCTCTTCAAAAAGAACAGACCATGGTGTCCTGCAAACCTCCGTGAAAGTTGAAAAAAAGCCAACATATATTGCAGTCATAGCTTTTGAAAGTGGCCTTTTTTTAACAGAATGTAATGTGAAAAGGAATTTCTTGAGAGCAGAAATTTCTGAAAGATTCCTGGAGGAACTTCCTCTTGACAACATCTCTCGGTGCTGTAGCAAACACCACCATTCCAGACCACAGCCCCTCCCAATATTTGCATTATTCCTGGTAATAACAGTGATTCCTCTTTATTTAAAAAATGCTGTATCAGCTCAATAGAGCCTTTTGATCTTCAGGGTTTATTTTCAAATGTTTGCAAGTCGTTTATAGGTGTAAGTCCTTTGTTTAACGTGTGCTTCATGATGACTTGTGGCTGGGGACGTTTTGACAGATGAGATTGTCAGGAGGATGGGAATCAAAGTTTGCCAGACGTGAGGGCAATCCTGAGGAAGCAAGTTTGATTTGATCTGATTTTGATGTGGTTTAATTATGCTTCATTTGGGATACAAGAATGTGAAAAGGGAACCATTGAATCCTTCAAAATATTTTGTGCAATGCGCGGATGCCAGTTCAGACAACAGCAGCTACATTAAAGAGGCTGCTAGACTGCCTCCCGAGTAATTTAATATTTGAGACAGAGTTGGCGTAAACAGTAGTACCACCACCCGAAATGCTGAGATAGGAAATTGCTCGCTGATCAATACTGAGGTTCTATTTCTGGACATTGCAGCCATAGTGAAAATACTGCAGAAAAGGGTTCCTCTCCTTCACCCCACCTCATCGATTAGCTTTATTTCTCTTTCCTGCTCATCCTCACTCCCCCAACCCTCCCCTATTCTACTCTCCCTCCAAAATCATTGCCATGGTCTTCACAATTTGGTGACATTTGATGAAATATGGCTACGGATTGGGACCAGCTCCTGGTCCCTCGCCTTGGTCTATCTCCTATACAGTGTCGCCATTGAATGCTTTACACTTGTTATAATTTAACTTGGCCAGAGGCCATGTGTATCCACGGAGTCAGGCACTTTCCCTAGTAATAGTTATTTGTTTGAATCAAGCTGAAAAAGTGCTTTCATAGTGAATTCAATACAGGGAGCATCACATCCACACCGTTTCACTGATGTCATCAATGCATAAATACTGAGGTTATTACATTGCTCTGGGTCAGAGACCTGTAATTACTTCTGGGTTTATTATGGTCAGATCTTTCAGTAAACTCCGAAAGGATGAAGGAGCAGGAAAGGAAAAGGAATAAAATCCTCTTTTCAACAAAACAGCCAATACTGACTAATATGACATGCACCTTCAGTAAATTTGAATAATGAGTAATTACAATGTTCAGATTCTGAATCAAATATTGAGTTACTAATTGTGCTTCTAAGGGTTAAATTAGCAATAGGGTATAAAGAGCTTGAGTTTCTTTTTCCGAGATAAGGAAGTTACATTTAAATTCTTGCATTTGGGATGTTTTCCCTCTGTCCCAGTGCAGACAAGTCTTTATTTGACCTCCTTACTCCCCATCCACCAGCTCCTGCCCTCACAGCCAAAACTCTCAATGTTGATAAGAAGTGCCAAATATTAACTTTGTGACCATGCACATATTTAAAATGATTTAACTGGTACTTTATGACCAGTTGCAGCTGTGAAAGTGTTGACACCTCACACTGTGAATTAGATGGAAACCTAAGTTTGTCAGAAACTAAAGTAAACAAATTGGCAAGTAAGTTTGGTATAATGTCAGATTAAATCTGCTATGTTAGGGATCCAATAATGTGAAAGGGAAGTGCTGGCAGTTGTTGTAAGATTATGTCAGGATTGCCTCACGAAGGCATCCCATGGCAGCGTGGTGAACACCAACACAGATGAGAACAATGACAGAAAACAACTTCTTGACTGGTTCAGAAATGCTCGGCTTATTTTGAGAGACCAATCTTGAATCAGCATAAAACATCCAAAGTTTTTCAATGGTCGGTTGAATTTTGCTTGTCATTCAGTATGAAGGTCTTGCATAGCCCAGAAATGGCTTTAAACAAGGGTAACATACTGAGGAAATAGTTTTTTCTTCTTTTCACTCCGTACTGTCTCTTCCACACCCCAACCCCAGCATTCCCTCAGCGTGGCGTACTGTAGACATCCTGTGGAAGTTAAAATAACTACATACCAACACGACCAAGATGGTTCATGGTGCATCTTGAAAACAAATAAAGTCCCACCAACATTTTCCAGATCATAGGACAGCATTGTCAATACTCTCCAGGGGGATGGGTGGTGATGGCATCAATAACTAGTAACATTATCAAGATTACAAGACTGGGATTCAAGGTATACTGCTTTGTCATTACCCCCTCATTAACTTCACCATTACTAGGCTAAAATCGGTAACATTGGAATCTTCACTGCTCACCTGGTGATTGGTTTAATTGCAACAATAGCCAAGAAGCTCAATATGATCAAAGAGAGAGCAGTTTGATTGACTGGCAAAAGGACGAAAGTACCTAATTGCCACTCCCTTCACCATCACTGAGCTAAGATGTTGAGCCACCTAGCACTTACACTCTACAGAATGAACTACAACTACTCATTAGACTTACACTGAAAGACCTTTCCTGCCTATAATCACTATTTCTGAAGAGAATAACGATCAGTTAAGGAATGTTACACCTGATTCTGACTTTGCATGGGTATCTCTGTTCTTTTCTTATAACTATGGCAAATAATGCGATTTATTAAAATTGCAAAGCCATTCACTAAATTAAGAAAACTAGTCGACCAGGCTTGGAATATTGAATCTGAAGTCTGCGGTTTTTTTTGTTAAAATGCCTTGGACTTAATTCTGGATAAGGTTACTGATGTTAAGTGACTTAGTTTGTGCTCTTTGATGAATTGCAGTTCTGGAAACATTGTCAGTGCAAACAGTGAGGGAAATGGGAATGCAGGTTCTCCTGGATTCAGTGAAGTAATTGCAAAGTAAGTTTAGTTGCAGGCATGACTAAGTTAGTCATTATATCAAGATTGGACAAACCATTAGGAAATAACTGGTGAGCTGGTAGTTTGTACAATGTTGTACAACAATCAATGGTAACAACTCGGAGGCAATGATTTGATCAGCTCTCAAAGAGGAACTTGCCTATGTTCACTCGCAAATCCTTTTACTATGTGATACTGCGAAACCTGTCCTTATGAAAATTGTAGATTCCTTTGAAGACCTCAGTTGAAGCTGCTTCCACCACTACACTATTAGGCAGAACATTTAAATAGAATCCGTACAGTATGGAAACAGGCCACTTGGCCCAACAAGTCCACACCAACCCTTCAAAGAGTAACCAATCCAGATGCATTCTCCTACCCTTTTACCCTACTCTATCCAAAACCTTCATGATTTTGAACACGTGTAAAATGTCTTCTTTATCTTCTGTTCTCCATAAAGAGCACCCCGAGCTTCTTCAAACTATCCTCATAGTTATCCAGTTGCTCATCTCTGGTACCATTTTTGTGTACCTTTTGTGCACCGTCTCAAATCCCTTCCTGCAGCGTGCTGCATAAATACTGGAAATGAGGGAAAAGCAGGACTGTTTATAACTATTTGTCATAATTTCCTTATTTTGCATGCCACGGTCCTATTTATAATGTTCAGAATCCTAATGGTATCTTCAATCTGTACTGCCAACTTCATAATTTGCGTGCATACACACAATTTGTATAAAATGCATTAAATATTAGACTGGGATCATTTAAGGAAGCATTGATCATTGTATCAAAAGATTTTAGCTTGTGTATAAAATGAACAAGGAACAATCCAGAATAATTCTGAGTTGGAGGAGAGCTGAGCTCAATGGGGCAAGAGGGCATTTGAGCACAAATTTGGGTAATGTTCAGCTTCACAAGCAGGAAATGGTGGCAAAAACAATACTCTAATTCCCTGCATGATGTTGCAAAGGATATGGATTATTGTTACCCCGAGTGAGAACCGTGCTAAATATAGACTGTTCAGAGGGGAAATAAAGAGTAAGGGAGACTGGCGGCTAACTTTAACAGGGGATACAACAGTAATTATTAGTCACAAACAGTGAAAGGGTAGCAAACGAATGAGTGGGGCCAATGATCATAAATCCCCTGCTTAAACTTCATAGGGGCAGGGGCCTGGCTGAGGTATTATGAAGAGGAAGTTGATGTCCAGTTCATGGCGAAAAACAAATGTAGTCAGGACTTGGATGAGATGAAGTTTGACAGAATTTTAGAAAGGCTAAAATACAACAAAATTGCAGATGCTGGAAATCTGAAACAAAAATGAAACTGCTGGAGAATCTCAGCAGGTCTGGCAGCATCTGTGTCGGGAAAGCAGAGTTAATGTTTTTGAGTCCTGTGACCCATTGAGCATCTCCAGCAATTTCTGCTTCAATTAGAAAGGCTGATTGTCATTGAGTGTTGGTAGCTGATAACAACTGAATTGGAGACACCTGAGGATACAGAGAAAAGTAACGATGAAGCTGCAGTGGTAATATCCACAACAACCTTATACTGTTCAAATACAGACATGGAATCAGAGACAGGAGAATCACAACATTTAAAATAATTTTGTTCAAAATTGTCTGGATAAATCCAGCAACCAGATTTATCTTAGTGGTGGGAAAGCTTCTAATGAACTGTAATCTCAGCCTCAAGCAACAATACTGGGAGATCATATGGACTAACTTTATATGCTGACTACAGAATCTAATGTGTAACCTGTTTACCTAAATCATCTGATGAAGGCTTATAATTCTGAATCTTCAGTTTTCTTGGGTATTTAAGCCGGTTTAGAAACGTAGAAAATACGAGCAGGAGGAGGCCAGGCAATCCTTCGAGCCTGCTCTGCCATTCATCACGATCATGGCTGATTGGAGCATGACCTTGTTTCATTAAATTAGTTGAACAAGGCTTGAAATGCAGCATTGAGAGACTTCTCTTTTTTTTTTAATATCTGGCAATAAATTATGGACCCAGACACCATTTTCGTTTGCTTTTCATTTTGTGGTTATTAATCAATTGCACTTTAACAGACCGAGCATTCAAAAAAATGATAGTCTGAATTCTACAGAAAAGAAAGCAGTGACGAAAAAGTAAGTTTGATTTGTCATGTGGCTACATTGTATTTATAATGTGGAATCTAACAACATGAGAGAAATTGCTGGAGAGTCAGAATGTCCTGTAAAATAATAGAACATAGAACATAGAACATAGAAGAATACAGCGCAGTACAGGCCCTTGGGCCCTCGATGTTGCGCCGATCCAAGCCCACCTAAACTACACTAACCCACTATCCTCCATATACCTATCCAATGCCCTCTTAAATGCCCATAAAGAGGGAGAGTCCACCACTGTTACTGGCAGGGCATTCCATGAACTAACGACTCGCTGAGTGAAGAACCTACCCCTAACATCAGTCCTATATCTACCCCCCCTTAATTTAAAGCTATGCCCCCTTGTAATACCCGACTCAATACGCGGGAAAAGGTTCATACTGTCGACCCTATCTAACCCCCTAATCATCTTGTACACCTCAATCAAGTCACCCCTAAACCTTCTTTTCTCTAGTGAAAACAGCCCCAAGTGCCTCAGTCTTTCCTCATACGATTTTCCTTTCATACCAGGCAACATCCTGGTAAACCTCCTCTGCACCCGTTCCAATGCCTCCACATCCTTCCTATAGTATGGCGACCAAAACTGCACACAATATTCCAGATGCGGCCGTACCAGAGTCTTATACAACTGCATCATGACCTCAGGACTCCGGAACTCAATTCCTCTACCAATAAAAGCCAGTACGCCATATGCCTTCCTCACCGCACTATTTACCTGGGTGGCAACTTTCAGAGATCTGTGTACATGGACACCAAGATCCCTCTGCTCATCCACACTACCAAGTATCCGACCATTAGCCCAGTACCCCATCTTTTTGTTATTCTTCCCAAAGTGAATCACCTCGCACTTAGCTACATTGAATTCCATCTGCCACCTTTCTGCCCAGCTCTGCAGCTTCTCTATATCCTGCTGTAACCTGCCACATGCTTCCTCACTGTCAACAACTCCTCCGACTTTCGTGTCATCCGCAAACTTGCTCACCCAACCTTCTAACCCCTCTTCCAGGTCATTTATAAAAATGACAAACAGCAATGGTCCCAAAACAGATCCTTGCGGAACACCGCTAGTGACGGCACTCCATGAAGAAACTTTGCCATCAACTACTACCCTCTGTCTTCTTCCATCCAGCCAATTCCTAATCCAAACCTCCAACTCACCCTCAATGCCATATCTCCGTATTTTCTGCAGTAGCCTACCATGGGGAACCTTATCGAACGCCTTACTAAAATCCATATATACCACATCTACCGCTTTCCCCTCATCAACCTCCTTCGTCACCTTTTCAAAGAATTCAATAAGGTTTGTGAGGCACGACTTGCCCTTCACAAAACCATGCTGACTATTCTTGATCACATTATTCCTATCTAGATGTGCATAAATCCTATCCCTTACAATTCTCTCTAAGACTTTGCCCACAACAGAAGTGAGACTCACCGGCCTATAGTTACTAGGGCTATCCCTACTCCCCTTTTTGAACAAGGGAACCACATTTGCTATCCTCCAGTCTTCTGGGACTACTCCTGTAGACAAAGAGGACATAAAAATCAAGGCCAATGGCTCTGCAATCTCCTCCCTTGCTTCCCAGAGAATCCTAGGATAAATGCCATCAGGCCCAGGGGACTTATCTATTTTCACCTTTTCCAGGATTTCCAACACCTCTTCTCTACATACCTCAAAGCCATCCATTCTACTTATTTGTGCTTCAGTATTCTCATCGACAACAATGCCCTGTTCCTGAGTGAATACTGAAGAAAAGTATTCATTCAGTGTCTCCCCAATCTCTTCCGCCTCCACACGCAACTTCCCCCTACTATCCTTGACTGGACCTATTCCTACCCTAGTCATTCTTTTATTCCTAACATACCTATAGAAAGCCTTAGGGTTTTCCCTAATCCTATCTACTAAGGACCTTTCGTGTCCCCTCCTTGCTGCTTTTAGCTCTCTCTTCAGGTCCTTCCTGGCTACCCTATAACTCTCAATCGCCCCAATTGAACCTTCACGTCTCATCTTGAGATAGGCCGCCCTCTTCCATTTAACAAGGGATTCCAATTCCTTATTAAACCACGGCTCCCTCGCACGACCCTTTCCTACCTGCCTGACAGGTACATAATTATCAAGGACACTCAATAGTTGCCCCTTGAACAAGTTCCACATATCATTTACACTCTTGCCTTGGAGTCTACTTTTCCAAGCCACACATCCTAAGTCATGCCTCACCGCATCATAATTTCCCTTACCCCAGCTATAATTCTTGCCCTGTAGTACACACTTATCCCTCTCCATCACGAGTGTAAAAATCACCGAATTATGGTCACTATCCCCAAAGTGCTCACCTACCTCTAATTCTAACACCTGGCCTGGTTCGTTACCCAGAACCAAATCCAGTATGGCCTCACCTCTTGTTGGCCTGTCTACATATTGTGTCAGGAAACTCTCCTGCACACATTGAACAAACACTGACCCATCTAACGAACTTGAGCTATAGCTTTCCCAATCAATATCAGGAAAGTTAAAGTCCCCCATAACAACCACCCTATTACTGTCACTCATCTCCTGAATCACCTTCCCAATCCTTTCTTCAATGATTCTAGGACTATTAGGAGGCCTGTAAAAGACTCCTAACAGGGTGACCTCACCTTTCCTATTCCTAACCTCAGCCCAAACTACCTCAGATGGCAAGTCCTCATCCATCGTCCTTTCCAAAGTCTTTGTTCCCCAATTGCGTGGTACACATTGAGGCCTGTAAAAGACTCCTAACAGGGTGACCTCACCTTTCCTATTCCTAACCTCAGCCCAAACTACCTCAGATGGCAAGTCCTCATCCATCGTCCTTTCCAAAGTCTTTGTTCCCCAATTGCGTGGTACACATTGATGCCCTGGTTTTTAGTCACACATGGAAGGAAAATTTGCAGAATTTCTCAAAATTATTCATTCGACTTTGGGAGGCAGGCTTTCTCATAAAGACATGCCCCGAAAACCAGTCTACAATGTTTGTTCTTAAATTTCTCCAAAAACCTTTAATGGATTATGATCAATACGTACGGTTGTCTCAGATACATTACTGGCAAATGTTGTAATGCCAATACCAAACTCAAGATCTCTTTCTCAACTGTCAAATATTCCTGTTGATGAATGTTTAGCTTCCTGAGAAACAATTGATAAGTCTTTTTATCTTCTCATTGATTTCTTGTAAGGGTACAGCACTGACATTTTTATCACTTGCATCGATAACTACCTTGAATAGCTTTGGGGTATTAGTTGTCGCTAATATTGGGGCAGTAGTTAACACAACTTTCAGGCTGACAAATGGCTTCTGATAGTTTTCCAACCATTGAAACTTCCTGCATTTCTACAGTAATTCAGTGAGTCAAGCAGCCACACTGCTAAGATTCCGTACAACTTTCTGATAAAACCCACTCGTAGTACTACCAAATTCAGAACAACCTCTGTTATCCGAACGTCAATTATCCAAATTTCATATTATCCGAACAAGATCTCAAGGTCCTTTGTTTGCAATTAGATCAGTTATCCGAGCAATGAGTTATCTGAACAATCAGTTATCCGAACAATTAGTTATCCCCACCCGTCTCATTTGGATAATCAAGATTGTTTTGTAGTCGTACAGCTCTTTTGGTCGATGGGGCCATCTTTCCATGTTCAATGACATGGTCCGGGAGAGTGATTTGTGTTTTCTTGAGTTCGCTGTCAGCCAGGTTTATCACCAAGCCTGCCTCCCAAAGTCGAATGAATAATTTTGAGAAATTCTGCAAATTTTCCTTCCATGTGTGACTAAAAACCAGGGCATCAATGTGTACCACGCAATTGGGGAACAAAGAAATTGCTTCATTGGTTAGTATTTGAAATGCAGCTGGCACATTCTTCATACCACTTGACATGACTGTAAACTGGTGCAGTGCATTTTGGTGTCAGAAAGCTGAAATTGTCTTCACCTTTTTGAAATAAAGTAGCTGCCAGTATCCTTTGAGTACGTCGTACTGAGAAATATAAGTTGCTTGTCCCATCTTCTCAAAGTGCTGATTCCTAATTACACATGTTGCACTTTCCAAATGACAACAGCCCATTGGTTGAAGAGGTTTTCCTTTTTTAAAAATTAAAATGTTCAGCGATGTATTACACGCCTCTGGAGTAGGTGGGACAGGAATCCAAGTCTACTAAATCTAATCTAGGAACTTAAGCCTACTGATCTAGGGGTAGGGAGACTATCATTATACCATAAGAGGCCTGCTTTGCAACTCATACAGTATCGATGCAATTTCCCTTAATTGCTTCATTAATCCCTGGGATGTAAATAATAAGCCATCTGTCAGAGTATTGTGTGTTGCTCAGGTATCACTGAGTAGTGTGCTGATCTTTGAGTCAGAGGGTTCAAGATCTACCATCGAATTTAGAATAGTCTATTTGATTCTGCCACAGTAGCGCAGTCCTGAGATAACCCTGCACATCAGATGTATATGAGGCATTAAACGAAAGCCACTCTGCCCTCTAAAGGGACCCTTATTACTTTGAATTAAAGTGAGGAGATTATACCTGGTGTCCCGGCCAATATTTATCGCTCAATCCCGATGAGCTGATGATCTGGTCATCAGCTCCTTCCTGCTTTTCTCATGGTACACAAATTAGATATCACATTTCTGACATGTGACTACATGATCAAAATTACTTCAGTTGTTCTATAGAACATCTCTGATTGAAAATTGACTTTGTCAGAACCTGCATGTTTTATTACTCAACTTGTTTGTTCATTTTTCACTCTCTGCTGTAAGAAAACACTCCTTTCCAACTTCCATCAAATGAGAATGAGACAAAGCTCAGTGCTGTAATATTTCAGTTTGTACTAACATCTGGATCAAACTAAAATACCATTGAATGCAAATATAAAATCAATTGAACCAGTTTTAAAGGATTAAAGCAAATTATATTTTTCACCAAAGGAGTGTATTGAAATATTTCAATAGTACTCATTGTGTCAAGTACCAGCAAACAGTGGAGTCTGTTCCAATCTATTTTATCTTGTCTAAAGAATAGGCTGAGGAAAAGAATAGTGCATGAGGAGAGCAGTACAGTGTGGATCAGTGATTAACAGCAGGATAATTATTCTCCAGCTTAAAATAGATATGTAGTGGAATATACTAAAATGATAGAATAAGAGAAGCTAAAGTGGGATATTGTTAGTTGAATGTTTTATATGCTTGTTAAAATCGGGTCAGTCAGGATCTTGTTGAATGGTGGAACAGGCTCGAAGGGCCAAGTGACCTATCCTCATTTATTGTTCATACCACGAAACAATTTTGCTAGTTACTCGAGCGGAGGTATTAAACACACATTTTAAACAGTTTCACACATTTTAAGCTGATATTTCCGTCTATGATTCCCTGGGTTTGATAGCATGTAGTTGACAGTGGCCGCAGGGTTCTGCACTTGTTTCAGAGATCTGGAAAGAGATGGTTTAGGATACTCTGAGATTGCATTAAGATGTTATATAAATGCGCAACTTTTCTACTTGCCTTCCTGCTAGGCTGGAGGGGGTTTTGCTCTTCATCAAACCTGTGCATCATTTGACTTCAATCTGCTTCCCTTTGTTGCATTATTGTATGGAGTTTATTCTATTAAGACAATAGCCTGAGTTTTGCCCAAAGTTTAAGAGATTTTTACTCACATTGGTGAGTTTCTGTATCCCATGAGGTAGATTCATTGCAGTCAGTAATGGAAAATATAGCAGGTCAAATATACTGTTGTTAATTGTTATTCGGTCATTTAACAGGGATAACTATATGATCTTCTATGAGCCCCAGGATTTAAAAGCCTTTTCAGTGGAGCCACTGCTGATTTACCCAACGCGCTATACTGGTGAACTCACTGACACTGAAACCTCTATAATCTGGGACAATGATGAAATACACACTGACTGGAACTGCAACTTATCAGAAAAACTAGGGAACAGCGAGAGGTTGGGGCCGAAGCTCAGAATACAGAGGGACTGCAAACCCAAACACCCATTGACACAGCTTCTCGTGATGAGTTATGATGTGGTTCTGCATTATTCGGTTCTGATCTGTGATCAGAGCCAATGCTTCTCTGTCAAGCCTATGTCGTTTATGGATAAAAATAATGTCTACTAGAAGGCAACTACAAAGCTCTCTTGCGATAATGTGACACAGAATCAAGTGAAATTTGGAGTATCTCCTTTTGGGACTTCTTGCATCCTTTCAAGTGGCAACTGAATTTGGTGATCAGGTATCAGTTACTATCGAATTGGATGAAATCTTGTTAGTGGTTCCTTTATTTACATTTCTCTATCTCTGAGGTTTGCCCCATTTCTTTATTAAAGAGCCAATGGGTGTGAGATCTCTTTAGTGCTGTCCATAGGATAGCCGTGCTCCTGCCACTGTGCAACTGCATATTGATATCTGCCTTTAAAAACAATCTGAATCTATGATCACATACTGGTTTTGGAACTGACCCGGGGCTCATCACAGAATGAGCAACTCTTCAACTGCTTCAAACCAATGTGGGCTAGATTTTCCAACTGTTATTATCACAAGGGTGCTTTTGGTGCCACATTCACTATTCAGAATAATAATTAGTTTTTCTGCTCGTGCAGAATTTCTCTCTGTTACTTTAAATAATAGTGTGCTTTGTGTATGTGCATGTGGTTTGTTTCTATTTATTTCTGTTCCTCAATGGTTTTGAAATTGCTGCTGTATAGGATCAAAGGCAAAGTAATGTCTCCACAAGGACATTGTTGCTGTTTTTTCTCTGAGACCAGTGCAGAACTTTACCAATTCATTGTCGGCCTGATAATTATAGTTAAGTTTCACCTCTGCCAGCTGGTACAACATGGAAATTTGAGTATTGATGAAAATAAAGTTTTTTTTTATTTAAGTCTTTAGTATTGTACTTATCAGGACACTCTCAAGAATACCAATGGGAATTCTGTCTGGGTAATGAGTGCTGATTGGAAAAGTCATGGAGAATGGACCAGGTGATGATTGGCAGTTAACTGCCAATGCTTGTTGTGATTCGACTAAATTGGTGATGGCCATTCTCTGATTCATTTGGCAGGGCAATACCTTGACCACTCAGGCAACCTGCCAATTGAAAACTTGACAAAGTTTAGCTGTTAACTCTCCGTCACCATCTGACCAGTCCATTTCCATTGGGGACATCTCGATCAATCATTGTGCACTTTCCAAAGCATCAGAACTCTTTCCTTGTCCAGTGCAAAATATTGTTTCCCTTAATATCAAAATCCTTGCAGCTATCCTGATGTATGCAAAACAAAAAAAAGAGCATGTCCTATTTTATAGCAATATCCAATATCTATATTTGCAAACAACCATTTGAATATGGGAACCTTCTGTTAATGGAGTATCCAGCATCCAGCTGATATGATTAAAATGGAATCTAGGTTTTGAACTTGAAATTATTTAACCCACTTTGTTCATGTAGATCCTCTTTGAATATTGTATCAGTCTGGCTGTTGAAAGACAGCTTTGGAAAGTTGTTTATTTCTGTTAACTTCTAATTAATGAATTGCTGAAACGGTGGAAAATGCATTCTATTGCATTTACAAAACTAACATATCTTGTGAAATCAGGAGGTGTGCACAGTGCAAATAAAAATCCCATTTAATGCTGGCCTGGACAAGTCTGGCAACCTTAAACTTGTGCTTATAGAGAAAGGACTTAGATCAGTCAGAATCATTGGTGACCTTTAAGTGGCAATTGGATAGGTACATGGATAGATGCTTAAGCTAGGACAAGGGCCTGTTCTGTGCTGTATTGTTCTATGTTCTATGTTCTATCTTAACTGGCTCATTATCATCTAATGTATTGAGTTTAAACTTATGTCGATCTCTAAATTCTTCAATGCCTTGATCCACGCTGTCTCTTGTACCCTTTATATACACATTCTGTTCTTTCATTCTCTGTTTGCTTTATATCTTTTTGTCCATGAGTATGGTCAAGTCCCCTGAATTAGATGTACTTTACTGATAAACTTCCTTAGATGCCCTCTGGTACTCATTCTCACTTTGAAAGCTTGCTTAAAAGCCGGTTTCATGTTTCTGGTCATTGGTCCTAACTCTTCTGATACATGCCAACAACCTTCTTCTGTTTGGCATTCGGTGCATCCTTTTCCAGTTTGGAAGATCGAACTTGAATGCTGAATATAGGGTAAATGACAGGATTCTTGGCAGTGTGGAGGTACATGGGGATCTGGGTGTGCAAGTACATAGATCCCTCAAAGTTGCCACCCAAGTGGATAGGGTTGTTAAGAAAGCATATGATGTTCAGGCTTTCATGAACAGGGGAATCGAGTTTGAGAGCAGCGAGGTTTTGCTACAGCTCTACATGTCCCTGGTGAGACCACATTTGGAATATTGTGTCCAGTTCTGGTCCCCCTGCTATAAGAAATATATAGAGGCTTTGGAGAGGGTGCAAAGAAGGTTTACCAGGATGCTGCCTGGACTGGAGGGCTTGCCTTATGAAGCTCAGACTTTTCTTCTGGAGAGAAGGAGGAAGAGAGGAGACCTGATTGAGGTATACAAGATAATGAGAGGAATAGATAAAGTCAATAGCTAGATAATTTTCCCCAGGGCAGGATTGACTGGTACGAGGGGGTCATAGTTTTAAGATATTAGGAGAAAGGTATAGAGGAGACGTTAGAGGTAGGTTCTTTACACAGAGACTTGTAAATGCATGGAATGCACTGCCAGAGGTGGTGGTGGAAGCAGAGTCATTAGGGACATTTAAGTGACTGCTGGACATGCAAATGTTCAGCAGTGAGTTGAGAGGTGTGTAGATTGTTATTATATTTTACATTAGGATTAAACCTCGGCACACCGTTGTGGGCCAAAGGGCCTGTTCTGTGCTGTACTTTTCTATGTTCTATGTTAAAGCATCTCATAAATGTGAGTATTCATGTCCACTTTGGCAGATTTAATGGATTCTAATTGGAATGTATCTGCCAAAGCTTTAGCAAAACTGAATCAGCAAACAGCTTCAAACTGAGCACACGATCGACACAAAACATTGCTGCTCCTCATTAACTTTTCAAATGCACTGCTCCATTCCAAATAGCGGACCACCCGTTCCCATTCATAGAAAATTGTTTCTCATGGATGGAAGTGGTTGTTTCAGTACTTCTGCCATTTTTGTTGAACTCATCTCAAGTTACACTTTAGAATTTGACAGTCAGGCCAAGACTGTTTGTGTTAAGCTTTGTCAATGTTGACCAGTTTGCCAGCTCTTCATGTTCTTGAATATTGGAATGGGACTGGGTTCTATCAGCCCTCTAGGGACAGGCTGCAAGGTCATTAGGTGGATAATAGGGTGGAAGATGATAAGGGAAGGAAGGAGTTTCAGTGGCTCTCATATTTCCACCTCCGTAGTATTTTATTGATCCCAAATTAGGGAAAAGATGGCCACTCAGGTGGTCAATGTAGAGTCTGTTCCCGCCAAAGCTGGCAGTTTATTAGCAGTAGGTGGGTCCTCCATTGTGTGGGAGACCTCCTCCTGCATCCTAGAGACATACCTGGAGGATGTCCCTCCTAATGAAGTACCTTATGGCTCACAACAGGGTATCCCATCTGCATACTGGAACAGTCTCCTGTCAATGGTGGCGAACATTACGGGAACTGGAAATCAGTGTAAGTGAGTGAAAGAAGCCGTGAGGGCGAGAGTGTTCACAACATTCCCAGGACCAGGTTGGCAGGTCCTATTGAGACCATTAATAAGTCATTAAGATCCCCCAATTGGAGCATGGACACTGGGTTACTCCTGCTCCTAGTGAGAGTACTGTGATTACTGCTGTTTCAGTGCTATCAAGCAAATAGTGAAGTGTGGCCATGTGATAAAATCATTTACATTCAGTGCTGAATACTTGAGTCTTTTTTGTGAGAAACTTTATAATTCTTCTAGATGTTCTGAATACACTTTTTGTTTCATACAATGGTGATTTTCTACACAGGATTACAGAGGAAAAACAGACCATTTGGCACAATCAGTTCATGCCAGCGCTTATGTTCCACTCAAGGTGTTTCTCATCATTTCTCATCTAAATCGCCCATTGTAATTCTCTATTCCCATCCTTCCAAGAGATCACCTAGTTTCCTTAAAATACATCTAAACTAATGATTTCAACTATTCCGTCTGGTCACATGTTCCCCGTTCTCATCATTCTTTCAGTGAAGAGGTTTTTTCTGAATTCCCTTTTGGATTTCTTGAGGTACCGTCTTATATTGACAGCCTTTAGTTATGTTCTATCCCATAGTGAAATGTTTTCTCTGTACCTTCTGTTTTCAAAACCTTTCATTATTTTAGAACTGTCAGCCTTCTTTTCAAGAGAGAAGTGAACAGCACAACAATTCTTCCTTGATATACACAGCCAGAAACTTGTGTATCATTCTTATAAATCTTCTCTTCGCGCTCTCTCGTACATTCTATAATATGTCAACTCAAACTGCAGGCAATACTCTCAATTATAGTCAATCAAATTTTTATAGGGACCCTACTTTCAAATCTGTCCCTTTAGAGATAAAGCTTAGAGCTTTGTTTGCATTTTTAAGGCCTTTGGAACCTGTGGTGAAATTGTTAGTGACTGAGGTAATTGTCTGAAATCCCTTTGTTTGTCTCCCTCACTTAGACGTGCATCTTTGAATAAGTGGCCTGCACATTATTCCGACCAAGATGTAACACCTTACGTTTATCTGTGTGGATCTTCATTTGCTAATTATTTGAACATACCGTAAATTAATTAATGATCTCTTGCAACTTTTTGTAGTCCTCAAAATTGGCTACATTTCAACATTCCTTTCCAATTTGATGTTATTGAATTGCTAATTTTTTTGTCATAATTAGATACAATATTAATTTGCAGTTTTACTTTATTATGTTTTGAATTTTTAGAGAGGTGCAGTAATCCACACGTTAACTATAACAACTAAATGTAGAATGACAGATAGATGAAAATTATAACAAACACAGGACTAATTAATAGACTCTATTATCTGCAAGGTCAAAGCAGGGAATTATTTTTTACACGAATGATATGGTGAGATTATCTGTAGTGCAATAACTTTTTGTCCATTTCTTTTTTGTTACAGTTTATTTCCCCAGGTCTTTCTGTGCTACTGGTATGAAATTGAAAAGGCACCCATCCTCCATTTTAAATTAAATGATAATAAAAAAAACAGCAATTATGTAAAATGCAGCATGATTTATGAAGCCATCCCTCTAGGCTTATACATATTCACAGCCATGTAGAGTTATATAGGGAGAGGCTGAATAGGCTGGGGCTGATTTCTCTGGAGCGTTGGAGGCTGGGGGGTTACTTTATAAAGGTTTATAAAATCATCAGAGGCATGGATATGGTGAATAGACAAGATCTCTTCCCTGTGGTGGGTGGATTCTCATCTAAACCTATACTCGTGAGTATAGGTTTAGAGTGAGAGGGGAAAAAGTTGAAAGTACGTAAGGAGTAAATTTTTCATGCAGAGGATGGTGTGTATCGAATGAACTGCCAAAGGAAGCGGTGGAGGCTGATGCAATTTCAACATTTAAAAGGCATCTGAGTGTGTATACGAATAGGAAGGGTTTAGAGAGATATGGGCCAAGTACTGGAAAATAGGACTAGATTAGTTTAGGATATCTGGTCAGCATGGGCACGTGAGACTAAAAGATCTTTTTCCAAGTTGTACATCTCTATGACTCTATGATCTACCCCTTTGCTCTTAATGTACTAGTCGAATCTCTTTGGATTATCTTTAACATTATCTCCCAAGTCTATCTCATTTTCCTTTCTTGCCCTCCTCATTTCCCTCTTTAGAATGTCCCTGCACCTTTTGTACTCTTCGAGATTCATTTGATCTCAATTATCTATATCTAATATATGATTCATTCTTAACCTGACCCAGAGCCTCAATGTCTTTATTCCTCCAGTGGTCCCTCCTCTTACCAGCCTTACCTTCATACTAACAGGAACATCACGCCTCCGACTCTCATTAGCTCACTTCTGAAAGCTTCACTCATGCCGGCCGTCCCTTGAGCTGCAAACAGTCTACTCCAATCAACGCTTGAAAGTTTTTGTCTCATACTATCAAATTTGCCCTAGTCCAGTTAAGAACTTTAACTTATATATAATGCCAATCCTTTCCATAGATATTTTACAACTAATCAAATTATGACCCCGGCCCCAAAAAGCACCCCTACTAACCATTCAGTCACTTGCCCTGCCTTATATCACAAGAGTAGGTCAGGTTTGCTCCTTCTGTGGTAGTTACATCTGCATATTAATGAAGAAAATTGACTTTAGCACTTACCAAATTCCTCACCATCCAAGCTCTTAAGACCATGGCTGTCCCACTTTATGTTTGGAAGGTTAAAATTTGCGATTATTACAATCCTATTATTCTTACATATAAATAAGATCTCTCAACATATTTGTTACTCAATTCCTCTCTGACTACCGGGGGGACTATTACAATTGCATCAAAGTAATCATGTCCTTCTTATTTCTGAGTTCCATCCACATAGCTTCACTGGACCATCCCTCAGAAATCCCTTGTGTTAGAACAGTAGTAATGTTTCACCACAAGAAAAATTGACTCCAATCTCCTTCTAGCTCTTCCTACTTGTGCCGTACCTTTGATGGTGGGAGGGGCTTTGAACATAAATGATTCAATTTACTGGTGATGGTTAGTAGCTGAAAATAAAGATACTGTGGGTGACTTGGGTGATGGGAAATAAAAGGTTACATTGTGTGGAAGGAAAATTCTGGATATAAACAAGAATTTTTAAAATCGAACTCCATTCTGTGTGCCCAGGTCTTGCCTACACCGCTCTACCTCCAGAGTACTTTCCTTTTATTTTGATGAGTTCAAGTTAATCTCATCTGCTGTTTTGTATTTGTTAACCATTTGTTAACGGGTGTTTGCCGTTTCAACATGTAGGGTGCCTTATTGTGTACATTCTCAGAGTTCCGTGTTTGGAGTCCTTGTTGTTTCAACTTGTGCTTTGGTCTATAATGCAATATTACAGAAAATTATTAATAGCAATTTAAGGTAAAATGTTAGGATATTGGAAGAAATGCTAAGAGCATCAAGTTTGATAGAGGGGTTGTGGGAAAGGACATGGAAAGCAGCAGGGTTTCCAGAACTTCTAATCTCTGCCTTCCCTGATTGAAATCAACATGTGATTTATAATTTTTGAGGGCAACGGGGGTGGTACCAGGGGATTGGAGAGTGGCGAATGTTGTGCCCCTGTTCAAAAAAGGGAATAGGGATAACCCCGAGAATTACAGGCCAGTTAGTCTTACTTCGATGGTAGGCAAAGTAATGGAAAGGGTACTGAGGGATAGGATTTATGAGTATTTGGCAAGAGACTGCTTGATTACGGACAGCCAGCACGGATTTGTGAAGGGTAGGTCTTGCCTTACAAGTCTTATGGAATTCTTTGAGGAGGTGACCAAGCATGTGGATGAGGGTAGAGCAGTGGATGTAGTATACATGGATTTTAGTAAGGCATTTGATGAGGTTCCCCATGGTAGGCTTATGCGGAAAGTCAGGAGGCATGGGATAGAGGGAAATTTGGCCAATCGGATAGAAAACTGGCTAACTGGTCAAAGTCAGAGAGTGGTGGTAGATGGTAAATATTCAGCCTGGAGCCCAGTTACAAGTGGAGTTCCGCAGGGATCAGTTCTGGGTCCTCTGCTGTTTGTAATTTTTATTAATGACTTGGATGAGGGAGTCCAAGGGTGGGTCAGTAAATTTGCAGATGATACGAAGATTGGTGGAGTTGTGGATAGTGAGAAGGGCTGTTGTCGGCTGCAAAGGGACTTAGATATGATGCAGAGCTGGCCTGAGGAGTGGCAGATGGAGTTCAACCCTGCCAAGTGTGAGGTTGTCCATTTTGGAAAGACAAATAAGAATGCGGAATACAGGGTTAACGGTAGGGTTCTTAATGAGGTGGAAGAACAGAGGGATCTTGGGGTCTATGTTCATAGATCTTTGAAAGTTGCCACTCAGGTGGATAGAGCTTGTAAGAAGGCCTATGGTGTATTAGCGTTCATTAGCAGAGGGATTGAATTCAAGAGTTGTGAAATGATGTTGCAACTGTACAGGACTTTGGTTAGGCCACATTTGAAGTACTGTGTGCAGTTTTGGTCGCCTCACTTTAGGAAAGATGTGGAAGCTTTGGAGAGGGTGCAGAGAAGATTTACCAGGATGTTGCCTGGAATGGAGAATAGGTCGTACGAGGATGGGTTGAGAGTGCTAGGCCTTTTCTCGTTGGAACGGCGAAGGATGAGGGGTGACTTGATAGAGGTTTATAAGATGATCAGAGGAATAGATAGAGTAGACAGTCAGAAACTTTTTCCCCGGGTACAACAGAGTGTTACAAGGGGACATAAATTTAATGTGAAGGGTGGAAGGTATAGGGGAGATGTCAGGGGTGGGTTCTTTACCCAGAGAGTGGTGGGGGCATGGAATGCGCTGCCTGTGGGAGTGGTAGAGTCAGAATCATTGGTGACCTTTAAGCGGCAATTGGATAAGTACATGGATGGGTGCTTAAGCTAGGACAAATGTTCGGCACAACATCGTGGGCCGAAGGGCCTGTTCTGTGCTGTATTGTTCTATGTTCTATGAGGATTGTTATTCGTTAATATCAGTGTGTCAGATAGATCTCAGTCTCAGGGAGGTGTGATGTGCCTCTTTGTTTAGTGATGAACTCAGGGGAACATACAATAGGAAGGGTGTAAACCCAAAGGGGTGAAGGAGCAGAGGATCCCCCGTGTGTATGTGCACAAATCAGGGAATGTACCATGACACGTGGACAGAAGAGCAAATAAACCCGACTTCATCAATAACGCTGTAGAGAACAAACACAAAGCAATTATATTAAACTGAAATAAAACAGTCTCTTGTCTCACCTGGAATATTGCATCTAGTTTCAGGTGCCCTTTTTTTGAAAAAATGCGAAGTTATGAGATTGGATGCATGACTGATTCACAACACTATTCCCGGGATGATACACCTCACCAACTCTGAGAAATTGAGAATGTTCTCCTCTGCTGATAGTTTCCAGACTCTGTGAACAGTTGCTATGATTGGTTCTCAATTCCGTCTTGCGTCATATGGATCCCAATGGCTGAATATTTCAGGTACTCATGAGCTGTGCCTTGCCTGATCAACATAGACCTCTGATTTATTATTTTTGAGGGTTGCTGTTCAGTAATATCCCTGTATTAGATAGATCTCAGCCTCATTCCCTGGGATTTGACAGGTGTGGTGTGTCAAATAGATCCCAGGAATTGTGCTCCATGAGATTTATGTGTGAGAAAAACTCCAGTTATGACAATACGCCCTTAGATTGTGCACGTGTTGTGTCTGAATACCTGACTGAATGTTGACATTTTTGGCTGATGCATGTTTCGTTCGGCGCTTTAGGTGGCGAGTTATGCATTACTAACCCAGGCTGTCCCGAAATTGGGAGTACATTTAGTTTAGACAGTGTAGAGTAAACTTCCAAACTCTGTTGCCTGCCTTTTAGAGGCTTCTCATTTGTATCATTACGTGACCTGAGGTCATGACCCTTTGTGCATAAGAGGAAATGTTCTCGAATCATTCTGCCTCTGGAGTGTTCCATCAGGCATATCGTGTGAAAGATGCATTTACATTAGTGGGCTGCATGGTAGCGCAGCATTAAACCAAATGACTGGATGAAACACAACCAAACAGAACAAGTGAAAGTATTTGGCTGGGAAAGGAGTGGGATGTGGGAAAATGTATTATTACTGACTGGCCTTGAAGAAAGAATTAAGCAAACTCAAGGTTAGTGCATATTCATTCGAGATTTATTAACGATTTCAGAAAGCATTTTTATCCAAAAAGTTAATGTAAAAGCTAACAGAAATGAATATAATGGCTGGATGCCACATTGAGATGAGAACACATTCGCTGTGAGGTGGGAATTTTCTGTACATCAGTAACAGTCACAAGAAAGGGTATACAAAGGCTCATCAGAAAGGGTAGGCAACCATTCTGAGTAAGGAACAAATAAAAACAAAACAAATGGGCTTCAAACAACTGGGAAGCTACAAATTCTTCCAACCACAACCATCTCAAAGATATCAAAGTAAAAATGAAAATCCATCAATAATTGTCTCAGTTACACGCTGATAAACTGAAGTAATCTCACTGTTCGAGTCAGCAACAGGACAGATTGGAGATGGGAATTCAGAGACCTTGATAAGCAGATCAGGAAAATCAAAGGGGTCCACAACTCATTCACTTAACCTGAAAAAGAGAGATAAAGCAATGACGCAGATATTTATGATCAGAGACTTTCAGATTTAATGTTATTCAATGGCACACTTAGAGATTTCACAAAACATATTGGGCTGCTTGGCGTGAGAAAGATGTGATTATTTTCACCTTCACCAGAGTGACAGCAGCGCTGTAGAAAATACTCAGGAAGAACAAGGTGATGAACGTGGAAGCAGTTGTCCAGATGTTGCTGTTATCATCCTCATAGTCTTCAATCCAAGTGCGATCTATTGAATCTATGAATATAAAGCCGAGAGAACGCATTTAGATTGTTTATTGATCCAGATCGATCTATCTGCATCCAAGTCATGTAATTAGAGACCATTACATCTTCATAAAGCAGTCAGGTATTTCTCAATGTGACACTTATCTGTATCTATTAGTGCATTATTGACTCAGCAAGAAATTACAAATATTAACTGCACATGTTCTTTCTTCATTTTTCATGTCAGAACATTTTAAATTATTTTTCTTTGAATCTATTATTTAAGGATATTATTATTTAAGGAATGCTTATTACGAATGATTATTTTAATTATATCATTATATTTTAAATATAGGCTGTGACAGCGGTTTAGTTGAAAATTGTGGCCATCACTGAATAAAAGTTCAAATGTGATTCTCATCTTTATGTATTGGTGACCAATTGCTTGGCAAATCGTGAATATAAGTGACATCACAGTCAGGACATTGCTTCATATATTTGTTTGTAGGATCTGTATATTGAGGAATAAGATTTTGTACGTGTGTCCCTTAATTTATTTGATCTACTGCTTGGTGTGTTTGGTTTTCCTTTAATGTTTGTGTATGTGGTTATGAAAGTCTCTTACTTCACTCTAGCCCATGTTGGAGTCTGTGCATGAATAAACATATTCCTGTTCCTTTACTGCTGGTGTGCTCATGTGTTTGTGCACCTTAATTTTGGTCTTTTCACATTGTGTAAGCATCATCATGCTAATATGCCACTTCGTTGCTGCCTATGCTTTTCTTGTAATGTCTTTGTGAGTGTTCACTTTTCATTAGTGCTATCTAAAATGTGTGCTTATGTGTCTGTTTCAGATCCTACCTAAACTAGGTTATTTTCATGTTTATGCTGAATAAATGTTAGCATGCAATGTTATGTTTTGATGGATGTTTATATTTATCTGACGATGTCTGCTTGTGTGGCAATCTTTCCCAAACCATCTCCTGATAAGCTTGTTTGTGCTATTGTTTGTGGATGCTTGCTGATGCTTGTGCCCATTATCCTTATTGAATAAATGCCCCTCTATTTGTTGATCTATGCACTTGTATGTCTGCATGTGAGACTCTGAATTTGTGTGTACATGTGACATTGTATATATGCTTATCAATGTGGTTAAAAAATAACTAATTAAGCTGCCTCTGTTATCGTATGTTTGTGATTCTGAAAATGGGAAAATAATGATATTAATATTTATCTCTGTGCACTTACGTGCCTTTGTGAGTTGACATGTGGGAGGACGTATTTTCAGAATTTGTATCTGTGTGTTCATGTGTGTATTGTGCTGTACGCATTGTGCTGTATGAATGTATATGTATTCATGCCCATTGTGTGTTACCATGTGTCTATGTTTCTCATGGTTCTGTGTGAGTACCCCTGTTCATTTGTGCAAATGATTTTCTTTCGGTGTATGTGAGGTTTTGTATGAGCTTAGGTGAGTGTTCAAGTATCACTTGCATGTGTGGCTCTGTGCGAGTATGTGTGTGTGACATCTTATCTATATGCACATTTGAGTGTGCACATAAATATGTGTCTTTAGGTGAGAGCCCGTATATGTGTCATTGCGTGTGTATTTGCGATCATCTCTCTGCATCTGTTCTTATACCAGACTGCAATTTTTATTATTCTAATTTATTGTTCTAATTTTAATGGATTGCTTATAATTAGGTTTGACCTTGGTGTTGCAGGAAACATTTCCAATTGTCGTGGAGAGATAAGCGTTTTATGAGCAGCTTTCTGTTGCAGTGATAGAATTTCTGTCTCTGAGAGAAAAGGTGTGAGTTCAAATCCCCATTGCCCCAGAGATAACATTTCTGAATATGTTTATTAGAAAATTTCTACTTGTGTTCTATATATGAAACAAACTGTAATCAGGTATTCGAATACCAGAATTGATCCCATGTGCTCCAGAAAACTGAGACAAAACTATGGAATTCAAACCGGGACTATGCTGACGCCAGTTTTGGATTATGGGAATCAATGTTAATCATTTGTTAACAGAGCCAAGCGTGTCCAACATGCTTCAAAGGTATTGTTTTGCATGGAAATGTTAAATCTTTGGACAGTAAGCAAGAAGCTGACTGTTCCTGTTCATAACTGGGTTACATTACAGAGGACATCTACCATGAAAACTGTGCACACGGAGCAAGAGGACAGACCATTCAACGTTCCGCTCCCCTCTGCTCCACGACAACTTATCTGTCGATTCTCTTTGGTGTGAAAGTGAGGATACATTCTGTCAACTCATGCGCTGGCGCAAGATCCCTGGAAGATCCCCAGAAACAAAGGTTACATTCAAACTGTTCTGCACCCTTTACGATTGGCATGTTCCAATCAAATTTAATTTTAAAGTATCTTAAATTAACATTTCCAATTGGTGCAATGTGTCAGTTTAAAACTGACATGAATTTTGTAAAAATGTCCAATCGGGGGAATCAAGAACTCTACCCTTGACATAAAATGGACATTGTCAGATTTTGTCACAGAGGGATTTAGGATGGATAAGGTACTTGGCGGAATCCTGCAATGAGTGAGCTTTACTCTGTCTCTGACCAAGGGTGTATCTGAGCGGAGAACATTAACTGCACAAGACACTCGTCCTACACCTGTTAATAATCCACTTTAACTACACAGATGGAATGTAAGTCAGAGTGAGAAACAATTAATTCAATATTTAACTCAACTGGAGGAAAAAAAACCTTTATTACTTTTGTTGAATTATTAAATGCAACTTTGAGATTTTTATTGACATGAATTAACAGTGTCCATCAGTGCAAGTGAAATGTTTACGAAACTCGGTTTACCGCTGGATTTATCGACTGTTCTGTTGATGATCTTCAATGGAATCGCTTCATGTCCCACCACACAGGAGTAAGAAGCACCGCTGGCCCACTCCTCCGCTGTAATGGATAACAGGCTGTAGATGAAGAAGGAGGTGTTGTCGCTCTCCGCCATCACCTCAGTGTTCTTGTAGTTACTGGGATTCACCGGCTTGTCATTGTTTGTCCATTTGACGAAGATCTCTCGGGGGGAGAAACCTCTCACTAAACAGGTGAGGGAGAGAAACCTCTGAGCGGAGATTTCTTCTGTTGGTGGCAGGAGGACCGACACTGATGGCTCCAGCGGATTAATCACTGCAGAATATTGGAGACAAACATAAATCAACCAAAACATCCTGAACCAATATCACAATTTCACTAAATATTAAGATAAGCCATTTTTAATTTGGGATTTATTCAGTTTCGTTTTCTAAAGGAGCAGTATGGTTCAGTCTGCTCCTTTAGAAAACACTTTGTTCAGTAAAAAAAGGAAAGTTTAATGTGAAAGTTGCCTCCATGTTTCCAGCCCACAACAAGGGCATTCTGTCCAACTGTCATTGCTGATGGTGAGGTCACAACCCAGGCTTCTTCCCACTATATCTGACTTAATCAGAATACAATATCCTTTGGTCCATCTTTTTCTGAATCAGCTACTTAGCTATCCTGCCTTCAGATGCATCATTAATGCCCCCAATGGTGTTTGTTCATTACCAATCAAAGCCTGCCATTGATGTAACTGGATCTGGATGACACATGGGATGCTTTGTGTTTTAATCTCACCGCTCACCTTTCTCCTTGTGGATGGAGTCTCTCAGCGGAGTTGGCAGATTCTGATGGTACACCACACATTCAAAAGTAACGCCACTCAGCCAGGCTTCAGTAGAAATGTCTAATTTGCTGATCACGCTGTCGGGATTCTGTCCAGGCTGCTCAGCAATCTCTGATTTCAGAGGCTTCTTTTCTTGTTTCCAGGTCACGTTGACTCCAGAAGGAAGATTGGACACAACGCAGGTTAACGTCACCGTCGCCTCCAGTAAGACTTGTTCTACTGGCGGTGGGAGGATTTTAACGGTGTTAGGGTGGCACTCGGTATCTTCTATGAAACAAAAATCAAAGTCAATGAAAAATGCCCCTTTCTGATACAAACACCCAGTCTTCAGATTACTCCTTCACAGGGTGAAGACACCACCTTCAAAATGGCAACTCCAACTATTGTTGAAACGATGCTTACTATTGTTGATGTATTTTGATCTGTGAAAGCATTTGTGATTACCTATAACATACCCTGTGTCATTATTCCGAAAGAACACTGGCTTTGTAACAAGTGAAACCTGTGAAAAAAGTAAAATAATCGAAGATACCATCATGTAACCCATGGAATTATCTTTCTTTCGGAGTTTGTCTCTCACTTAAGACCATCTATTGATACTTGTGACAAGAGTAATCTGAATATAATGAGTTCATTTCCATGTTCATAACCTTTAGGTGCAAGTGCTGCTGGTCACGCTGACTGCCAAATCACATCCCAAATTTTGGACAAATTGTAATAAATAATTATTGTTCTCTTTGCAGAGTTCTAAAGTGTTACGGGAGCGGTGAACAGCCATGGAAATTCTGTTCATCATATTTAATGTGATCAAAAATACTTTGCGCTATTGGTGTGATGTCATTCTCTAATTTATGTCATTGTTCCTCGTGAGCTGAGTTTGGAGTAGATCTGAAAACAAGACATTGAGTACAGCATTGGATATCGAGAAGGACCCCCATCTCCTTAAGTCTTTCCCTCCATTCAGTTAGTTCAGACCTGGTCTGTACTTTCACTTTATTTACCAAGCTGCAGTTTTTAATTTCTTCATAGAGCAGGGGAGAAAAAAAAAACAAAAGCGTTTTAAATTAATCTACAAACGCGATGGAAATGTACACTAATTTTATAGACATCCACTACTCACTGTGTAAACATCACCACTCCAAACCAGGCTAAATCAGCCTGTCTCGAGTTCCTCGTTCATTCATCGCTATTGTAGCATTCCCACCAGAATTTATTCTCCTGCCTCATCCACTAATTACAGAGAGCATCTTAAAGAAGCTCAGTGAGATCACATTTATCCCAGTTCATCAAATGTGATACCCACTTGGTCTGTGGTCTGATCCCATAAATGAAGTTAAAGAGCTCAGTACCAGATAAAAATCGATGTCGTACAATGTCCAAGGCCAACAGGTCATTCCTGAGCAGGGGATGAAGCATTGAACGCATTTTGATTTATTTTCAAGTAAGGATCACTGCATATTTTAACCACGTCATTTTGAGACCCCAACATCATAAGATAGAGGATCAGAATAAGGCTGTTCGGCCAATCCAGAGTTTAGATCAGAATGATGCTGGAAAATCACAGCAGGTCAGGCAGCATCCGATGAGCAGGAAAATCGATCTTTCGGGCTAAAGCCATTCTCCTGCCTTCTCCCCGTACTAAACAAGAGCAGATCTATCTCTGGCTTGAGTACACACAATGGCCGGGCCTCCACAGCCCTCTGCAGCAATAAGTTCCACAGACTCATCACCCTCTGGCTGAAGAAATTCCTCCCCATCTCAGTTCTAAACGGTGCCCCTTTGACCCTGAGACTGTGTCCTTGGGTCCTAGTCTCGCCTACTAGTCAAAACATCTATTCCACGTTCACTCGACCTCAGTCTCTCAGTATTTTCTATGTTTCAATCAGATATCTATCCAATATCCCCCTCCACTCCCTAACTTATCCTTGAAGCGGCTACCAGGCAAGGATTCAGCACTCTGAATACCTCTCCCAGCATGGTGAGGCAACAAACTATTTAACAAAGCTCACTGTCTATATATCTATCTTCAACAGAGAGGAAACATGCTTTTCTGTCTTGCCAAAATGCTGAATTATGAGCAATGCTAATGTAACACTCAAACTAATATGAAATACGTGGCATGTTGGGAAATGAGAAGCTGTACCGTGCTGTTTACTACGCCTGATAAATTATTGTGTTTGATTCACATCAGAGTTCAGAGTGATTTGTAGCTCTCTCAGTGTGTGTCTCTTACCCTGGAGTGCGGTGATGTTTTTACTTTGAATGTTCTCTCCATGAGTGACCTGGCAGGTATAGACCGCGCTGTTGAACCATTCACCAGAAGGGACCATCAGCCGACTCATCACCGAGAAGTTCCCGTTCGCCTCACACACGGGAGACGTGAAGAAGCCAGAATCCAAGGGTCGGCCATTTTTCAACCAACTCACGGAGATTGACTTCGGATGGAAATCGATGATTGAACAGACGACGGTTGCAAACTTGCTGCTTGCGATTTCTTCACTGGAGCTCACAGTTAGGAGAAGAGTTGGTTGGAGAATACCTAGATGTTTAGGAAATACATCGCATAAATTATCTGACGAATTTCAGAACAAATACAATCAGTCCTCATATAGCAAGGTTTCTTGTGGTTAATGGATACAAGAATCATAATTGTGCAGATTGCTGGAGAAGCTGGGATCCACACAGAAGGACAATGTGAAAGGCTAAAATTATAGGACGCAGCAAGGGAGTCCAGGAGGCATAGAAACTATAGGCCGGTTAAATCAGAAGGGAGATAGCAACGTTGGATGGTATTCGTTTTAATGACAGAGTATGATGAACAAGGCAGATGAATTACCGGCATAAATGAGGAAATGATACGGTTGTTATCACGGAGACATATTGAGAGCCGGGCAGGAGTGGCTATTCAATATTCCAGGATTTAGTGCCTTCAGGTGAGACAGGGAAAGATGGAAAAGGGTGGGGGCGGGGATGTGCGGTACAGAATGTTGCTTCTGTCGCAATTCTGACAAGAGTATTTTAGGCGGTAAAGAGAAATGAAATCATGGATACCTCCTTGAACAAAGGCAAATGGACAGTACTTCAAAACCAAAATACAGCAAAAATAACTACTGGGAGAGCACGATATACCTTACTTTCGGTCCAAAAGACCAAGTGCAAATACATGGGCAAATTTCAGAGACGTGGAAATTAAATAGGGGAATGAGAAAAGAGGTTTTGAACTTCCTCAGCATAGGCTTGGATATTCACTTTGTCAAAAATTTAGAGGGAACACAATTCTGAAAATGCCCCCAGGAGAATATTTTAACAAAGTATGTGTTTAATACAGAGAATTTGAATCCAGACCTTGCAAGAGAGGTGTGAACCTGAACTTAACCTTAGGGAGTGAAGTCGACCTAGTGGGTAAAACATCAATGGTGGAGCACTTTGCAGACAGTGATCGTAAATCAGTTGGATTTCAGATTGTACTGCAAAGGAATAGAAATTGGCCCAAAGTTCTGAAAAGGGGAAGGACAATTTTAGTAAGAAGAGGTAATGACTTGACCAGAGTGTACTGGAAGCTGACACTTATTGGTAAATCCGAGTCAGAGCAAGTGTGACACATTTAAGAAAGAGATAGGAAAATCACAGGGAGGTCATTTCCCAGGAAGCCACTGTGTGGGACCAAGAATGCAGCGGGCTCTGGACACCAAAGGGCATGGAGGATGAGATAAAAAGAAACAAGGGAGGCTTCCGGTCTACACTGAAATCTCAAAACAATAGAAATTAGTATGGAGTACAAGGGGGAGTTTGAAAGACAAAGGAATTAGAAGAGCAAAAGGGACCATGAGAAAATAATAGCAGTCAAAATAAAGGGAAATATTTTTAAAAGTTACAGGCTCATTCATAATAAAAGAATTATTCGGGAAACAGTAATGCCCATTAAGTGTTATTATTGGAGTGGAGCCGGAGGATTAGGTTGTGGTCAAAACGAATGTGTTGTGTCAGTGTTCACTAGTAAGAGGGACAATGTGGGGACCGAAATCATGGAGGGGTGTTGTGATGTAGTTTTCAGAAATTAGGACACATGATGTGGTGTTCTGTGTTGTCTTGCTGAATGAAAAGTGGTTATATTTCCAGGGCAGATGAAAAGTATACCAAGCGGTTGAGCGATGCAAAGGATGAAATAGTTGGGTTGCTGACAATAATTTAGAATTCCTGTCTGGCCACAGCAGTTGTGCCAAGTGAGTGTAGATCAGCCAACATTGCACTGTTATGCAGGACGAAGGAAGGGATAAATAATGAAAACACAGATCTGTCAAGCTAGTCTCAGTGGTAGGGAAACTATTGAGAAGTGAAATTAGTCTTCATTTGGAAGATAAATCTACAATTTTCAGCATGGTTTTATTGAGAGGAAGTCATGTGTGACAATTTGATAGCAGTTTTCAGAGAGATAACTCGATGTCCAGATAATAGCAATAATCAGAGCCAATGGGATCCGAGTTCATTTGACAGATTGGATCTAGAACTGGCTGAGTGATGGGAGCAGGGGATAATAGTCATCGGGGGTCTGCGTGACTGGAAATCTATCTCTCCTGGTGTTCTGTAGGGATTGGTGTTGATTTCCTTGCTATTTCTCTTACATACCAATGATTGAGACTCAAATTTAGGAGGATTAACCAGTGAATTCACAGATGAAATGAAAACTGTCATGTTGTTAAGTCATGAGCATAATGGCTTTAGAATGCAGGAGGATATAAAAGGGTTAGCTGTTTGTGAAGAGAAGTTGCAAATGGAAATTATTCTGGATAAATGTAAGGTGATGTAATTCGGCAGACGAATCTGTGAGGTATGACGTTTTGAATAGTGGAACCCTGGAAAGGACTGAGGATCTTTGGTGTACGTACCCAAAGATCCCCTATAGTACTGTGTCGTCTGGATAAAGAGGCTAAGAAGGTGGGAGGATATTTGCTTTTATTATCCGAGACATTGTCAATGAAGAGTAGGGAGATGATACTGGAACTTAATAGAACACTGGTTAGGCCATACTGAAGCGTTGTGTGCATGTAATCGAAGGAATGTGATTACACTGAAGGCAGTATTGATGAGATTTGCCAGGATCTTGCCTGGGTTGGAGGGTTTTAGTTATGAAACTAGATTAGATAGACAGGGGTTTTCCTTGGAGCAGAGGAGAATTAGGGAGAAGATTATCATGATGTCTAGAATTATTTTAGGCAAAGACAGGGTAAACTGGATGAAACCTTTCCCCTTGATGGAGAGATCAATGCCTCAGGGGCACAGGGTGAAGGTAAGGCCAGGAGGTTCCAAGTGGATCTCAGGGGAAAACAAAATCAAACAGAGGGTGGTGTTAGCCTGGAGCTCAGCACCTATAAGTCATGTAGAAACTGAGCCCCTCATAATAAGTATGAAGTATTGAGATGCATCCTTGCAAGGGCAAGTCACACAAGGCAATGGATCATGTGCTGACACATGAGACTGGAATAGTTAGGTGGCTGTTATTGATAGGCGTGAACTGGATGGATCAAAGGGCCTTTTTTCCTGTGCTGTATAAGGTGATTCTGTGAAAATGGTTATTAATAATGCCTTATTCATATTAATCCCAGATGCTCTGTTTATCTCAGTTTCCACAACACGTACCTGGACATGGCATTTCTTTGCTCTTGTGTGACCCGCTGTGTTGAACCTCACAGTAGATTTTGCTGGGGCAACCTACTGCTGACTCGGGCAGGGTTAACTGGCTGCTCAGGGTGTAGGTTCCCTTCTTGTTTCTCACTGATGGATAAGTCTTCAATCCAGTCGTGATTAGCTCCCCTCCTTTCTTCCAGGTTACCTTGGTGACGTCAGGGGAATAGTCCATCGCCAAACAACCAAAGATCGCAGAACCGGTGTTGTGCTCCTGACAGGAGGAGACCAGGCCATAAAGTGTGGGGGGAGATGGTGTCTCTACAATAGAATGACCAATTGAGCATGTTAGTTTCTGTTCATTTGACCTTACCAGTTACTCAAATGTATCCTCAGCTGTAAACGTTTGCCAGTATGCTCCCGCTGAGTCTACAGCATAACTGGGATTTATTTTTGGTTCCTACCAGTTGCTGATCATGATCATTGGTTCCCTCTTTAGAAACATGCCCTCGACCTTGACCATTGCCATATAATTTCAGAAGAACAACATCCTGATCCCACCCCAGTAACTGTTTGAAGATCTCACCAACTGACACTTTCACTGGATTGCTGTGAAGAGCAGAGACATTTCACAAAATACAAACCAAGGAAATGCAGATTCATCGAAATTCTACAGTGTGTGCAAACAGGCCATTTGGCCCAACAAGTCCACACCCACCCTCTGAAAAGTAACGCATCCAGACCCATTCCCCTACCCTATTATGCTACAGTTAACCCTGACTAATGCACCTAAACTCCCAATCACTGAACACAACATTTGCAATTGCCCCAACTTGCACATCTTTGGACTGTGGGAGGAAACGCACACAGACATGGGGAGAAAGTGCCAACTCCACACAGACAGTCACCCGAGGCTGGAATGGAACCCGCACTAGGTACCGTGCTGCTGGGAATACCCAACAGCTGGCAGTACCCCCGGAGAGAAATCAGAGTGAATCATAGAACATAGAACATTACAGCGCAGTATAGGCCCTTCGGCCCTCGATGTTGCGCTGCCCTGTCATATTAATCTGAAGCCCATCCCACCTACACTATTCCATGTACGTCCACATGCCTGTCCAATGACGACTCAAATGTACTGAAACTTGGCGAATCTACTACCGTTGCAGGCAAAGCATTCCATACCCTTACTACTCTCGGAGTAAAGAAATTACCTCTGACATCTATCTTATACCTATCTCCCCTCACTTTAAAGTTGTGTCCCCTCGTGTTTGCCGTCCCCATACTTGGAAATCAGGTCCAATGAGCCTTCCTCACTTATCAATGCAAGGCAGAATGTTCTCTCTGGGAGGGAGGTCACTGCAGCAGCCGCACAGGCAGGAGCTGAGCACTGGGACTAGGAGGATGGCTGTCACGGCTGAACTCATGCCAATTGTCTGGAAGTTGAAACATCTAATTTACAATTATCTGAATTCTGGAGGCCTCTGAAAAATGGAGGACCATTAAGGTTCAGAGACTTTGGAGTATTACAGCTGAGTATTTATGTAATTATGATTTGAGAAATGAACAAGTAATGTTAAACTTTAATAAATATCAACCTGATACACAGTTCACCACCAAACCTCATCTTTCAGACTAACCACTGCACTTATTCTGTCTAGACCTAAATTTCCACTCACATTGAGAAACCCTACCCTGCTATACACCCATTCATGCCTGGAACACACAACCCCTATCACACGAAACACATCCAAGGCAATCCATATCGGAAGTGTAGCTGAGCAGAGAGATCTCGGTGTCCATGTACATAGATCCCTAAAAGTTGCCAGCCAGTTTGATAGAGTTGTTTAGAAGGCATACTTTGTGTTGGCTTTCATCGATAGAGGGACTGAGTTTCAGAACCACGAGGTTAGGCTGCAGCTGTACAAAACTCTGGTGTGGCCGCACTTGGGAGTATTGTGTACAGTTCTGGTCACCACATTATAGAAAGAATGTGGAAGCTTTGGAAGAGTTCAGAGGAGCTTTACCAGGATGTAGTTTGGTATGGCAGGAAGGTTTAACGAGGAAAAGATGAGGGTCTTGAGGCTGTTTTTGTTTGAGAGAAGAAGGTTGAGAGGTGACTTAGTTGAGACATAAAAGAAAAACAGAGGGTGGACAGTGAAAGTCTTTTTCCTTGAATAGTGATGGCTAGCAGGAGAGGACATAGATGACAAATGTCAGAGGTTGTTTCTTTACTCAGAGAGTAATAGGGCCATGGAATGCCCTGCCTGCAACAATAGTACACTCGCCAACTTTAAGGGCATTTAAAAGGTCATTGGATAAACATATGGATGAAAATGGAATAGTGTAGGATAGATAGGCTTCAGATTGGTTCCACAGGTCAGCGCAACATCGAGGGCTGAAGGGCTTGTACTGCACTGTAATGTTCTATGTTCTATATTCCAGATGGACATATAATCTCAATTCCTTTCAGTCATTTACACTCCTGCCGCCCTGCACCTGGCCCATGGTGAATCTGGCCCTGACTGGACCTGGCACCATCATTTTCACAACCTCTGACAAAAGTCCACTACCCAAGACATGACCTCAGCCCTTGATCACTGACCTCTCATCTTACCCAAGTCAACCTGTGCACATTGCATCCTAGCTCCTTTCCCATCTGTGCTTTACCACCTACCATTTTGCCAGACTCCGAGCTTTGCATTTTGACCAACACATCAACCTGTCACTTCATTACAGTGACCTTCCACCCCCGAAACATCCTGGCACTCTGCCCACCTCTACACTAACCAGCCTGGCATCCTGTCCACCTCTCCATAAACCAGCCTGGCAAAGACAGAGCTCCTGCATTTCAGCTCAAACTACCCCTCACCTACCAAGCACATTTCGACCAAATTATCCTGTGACCATTACCATTTACCTTGATGCCACCTTGCCAGACAGAGTGCATGCATGCCTACCCAGCAGCCAGCCAACACCTCACAGCCTACCAGCCCAAACTCTCCCACATGCCCAATCTAGCCCCTCACTTGCTCACCACCTTCCAACTTTGAGCCTACTCCACCATAATGTCAGTGCATCATTATGTCGTACAGCACAGAAACAGTTCCTTTGGTCCAGCTCATCCATGCTGACCAGAGTTCCCAAAGAAAACTAATTCCACCTGCCTGCCTTTGGCCCATATCCATCCAGATCCATCCAGTTCCTGTAGCTGTTCAAATAACTTCTAAACGTTGGATCTATCTCTGCATTTACCACTTCCTCTGGCAGTTCATTCCAATGTTTTGGACAGTTACAACATGAAGCCCTAACTCCTGCACTCAGTGCTCTGACCAATGAAGGTACATGTGCCAAACACCTTCAACACACTAGGTACTTGAGGCAACGCTTTCAAAAATCTATGAGTCTTGAATCTATGAATTTCTGTGGTGGAGAATTCCAAAGGTTCACCATGCTTTTGCTGAACAGTAAAACAGGAGAAAGTGAGGTCTGCAGATGCTGGAGATCAGAGCTGGAAATGTGTTGCTGGAAAAGCGCAGCAGGTCAGGCAGCATCCAGGGAACAGGAGAATCGACATTTCCTGAAGAAGGGCTTATTCCCGAAACGTCGATTCTCCTGTTCTCTGGATGCTGCCTGACCTGCTGCGCTTTTCCAGCAACACATTTCCAGCTCTGAACAGTAAACAATCAGGTTCAATGCTATCGGTGTGTTGGGAAGATTAATGATGATCCCATGAATGGAATAGCATTCCAGAGGGGCCGAGGTGCCTTCTTCAGCTTCCATTTTGCATGCTGACATGTCCCTTCGGCAGCATGTTCCAAAATTGTGATCCTTGAGGATAAGGGCGCGCATGCATGTAAAGCTTTCCTCCAAATCAGACTCTCAACTATTTCCCTGCCCGTTTCCTCTTCCTCAATCACAGCCATGGGACTCACTTCCTAACAGCGCTTTGAATGCGCTAATGCCACTCAAACTTCAGCAATTCAAATAGACTGATGACAACTGGTTTCTCAAGGCGAGATAAAAAGCCTAATACTTCCACACCTGTCTAGAGATTCAAACAACCACTGGAAGAATTGAAAATTATTTGAGGCACTTGTGTGTCTACACAAGGTGACATGGTTTCCTTTTTTAAAAATCATGCAACACCAGGTTATAGTCCAACAGGTTTAATTGGAAGCAATCAAGCTTTCGGAGCGACTCTCCACTATCATCTGATGAAGGAGCGTCGCTCCGAAAGCTAGTGTGCTTCCAATTAAACCTGTTGGAATATAACCTGGTGTTGTGTGATTTTTAACTTTGTACACCCCAGTCCAACACCGGCATCTCCGAATCATGGTTTCTTTTTGTGTGATTTGACTGTGTTTTCACTGAATGAACAGAGCTATGTCTTAATCATATAATAGGAATGAAGCTTCCCTCATTTTTAGCAACTGCTGAAAATGTGTTGCTGGAAAAGCGCAGCAGGTCAGACAGCATCCAAGGAGCAGGAGAATCGACGTTTCGGGCATGAGCCCTTGAATATTGTATTTCTGGCAGATAAAAGTGGTTTTGAAGCACGAGATGAAATTGAACTGTCTGAGATTCAGGTATCCGAACTGGACAATTTACAAATGGTCAGGACCGTTGACAAGTTAGTCAGAGATAGCACTGAAACAAACTGTACAACAGACTTAATCCTAGAGGATACATTGCTCAACTCCTCACGTCAAATATATTCACTGTAACTGAACATTCATCAGAGGAACTAACTAGTGGATAAATGTGAACGAGAATGCGTTCACAAGAACATAAATAACCACTGAGTTAATAAACTTAATAAGTCATTGTATTTAACAAAATTATTGAGGTGGGAAATATCGCCAATTAAAGCCCATATCCGGAGGAAATGGATAATTCTCTAAATTATTTTTACATATTCTTAAAACGTTCCTCGAATTGTGGAGATTTTGCATGCACTGCATAAAGTCAATACTGCATTCCAGTGTGGAAAGCATTTCTGTTGAAGGAATTAGGGCAAGGTCATTTTCTTTGTTAACTGCTTTTAATGAACGAAAATGTTTAAAAAGGTATGAATTGAAAGCATGCTTCTGTCTGGAGTTGCCCACTTTAGCGGTTGTCTAAGTAAATGTGGGCACTGCTGCCTCACAGATCCAGGTACCCAGGCTCGGTTCCAGCCTCAGGTGACTGCCTATGTGGAGTTTACACAATGTCCCCTGTGTCTGTGTGGATTTCCTTCCACAATCCAAAGATGTGCATGCACATGTTATATCGTCCATAGTGTTAGGTGCATTAGTCAGGGGTAAATATAGAGTAGGGGAATGGGTCTGGCTGGGTTACTCTTCAGAGGGTCGGTGTGTACTTGTTGGGCCAAATGGCCCGATACATACTGCAGGAAATCTAATCTAAATGATTAGTTAAGTGTGACAATGTGAGCAGATTCCTTCCGATCGCTACATTGCAATAAATCGGTCAAGTATATAAATTAAAATAAATATTACTCTATTTTCAGTGTCTGAATAAACAATGTGCTCTGTTACCCTCTAGTTCATGTCTTCTGCAAATTTGTGAACTCTGCATACGTCTGAACACATCGATGTAAAATGAATTCTCTGCGTTTGCAGCAAGCACTCCCATGATTTTAAGAATAGAGTTCCTACAATATGGAAATAGGCCATTTGGCCCAACAATTCCACACTGACCGTCTGAACAGTAAGTAGCCCATCCAGACCCATTCCCCCTAATTTATATTTACTCCGACTAATGCACCCTAACCTTCACATCACTGAACACTATGGCTGTGCTAAATTTCACCTGACATGCACAACTTTTGGACTGTGGTAGGAAACCAGAGTGCCCGAAGGAAACCCACACAGACACAGGGAGAATGTGCAAACTCCACACAGGCAGTCACCCGAGGGTGGAATCGAATTTGGGACCCTGGCATTGTGAGGCAGCAGTGCCAACCACTGAGCCACCATGCTGCCCTGCGAGTTCATGGGTGGATTATTTTAAGTAATTCGAAATTTGGCCTTGGTCACATAATTTACTATAGCAGTTGTTTCCTAAAGAATGACTCTTCAGTTGATATTTTGTTGTAAAATGTAACTATTTATTTAAAATGCACAGATTGGCAACACCTAAAGCACTGTGCAGATTAAATAATTCAGTTAATGTTTTATTTTTATCCTGCAAATCCAGTTTAATCAGGGACATAACAATTAATTAACTCAAGTTACATGTGAAACTGATCAAAGCAGTGAAACTGACCTGTTCTTCATAGAATTGAGCAGAATTTCCAAATGGTCTTTGCCAATGATCTTTTCCAGTCAGAAAAATATGTATGTAGTGTACAGCGGAATTGAAAGGTGTTTCTTGATCAATTATAACACAGACATGGCATTTTTGCTCAAGAGCAAGAACTATTCGAACATTAGACTTTTGAAATTCTATTTATATTTCTCTATGACTTGCAAACTGTTTAAAGACAGACCTTGTGATTGAACTAGATAGTTGAGTTCTGAATTTGGATTGTAAAGCATGGATTAGATTAATCCTTAATTATTTATTTTAAGTAAAAATGCAGATCAATTTCACAAACTGAATAAGAATTCAATCAACTCAATTCAACAGAATCAAGGGAAAAAAACAGAATCCAATCAACTCAAAACAACAGATTTGAATGAAACATAATCAGAATCCAACCAATTCCATTCAACAGAATCAAATAAAACAATTTCAAAAACCAATCAACACAATTCAACAAAACCAAGTAAAAACAAAGTCAGAATCTAATCAACACAGTTCAACTGAATCAACTAAAGCAAAGCCAAAATCCAATCAAATCAATTCAACAGAATCAAGTAAAACAAACTCAGAATCTAATCAACAGAATGAAATACAGCACTGCAAGAAAGTTTTATGACACTTTCTAACCTGCTTGTCATCAACAAAATTATCAAAATAAATGTGAAGGTATCTGTTTTCCCTTCATTTCTAAAACATTTGCGATTTGTCTTTCACTTAATAATAGGCTTTATGATATTTCACCTCGCATGCTGAATGCATTGAATGAGGAACCTGGAGCGGTTCACTGTCACCAACCGTGTTAACATTGCAAAAACAATGTAGAAACCAGAAACGGTTTCCCAAATATAACACATTTAATGTTACCCAAGCACAGTCCCTCCTCAACAGATCAACGATCACCAGATCACAACACGGTGTGTTTGTAGCAGAACTAGCTCTGCAAACAGTTTCAACAGAACCAAGAACATGATGTAACCTCACAAAAAAAACACATTGAAGTCTAACAAAACTGCTCAGAATCCAGCAAACTAATGATTAAATTGAATAGAAATAACAAGTCATAACAGCAACCTTGTTTGTGAGGGGACTTAACACTTAAAGCTGTAACGTTTCTGGCAACAGTTCAACTTATTTCCAACCTGCACACCCTTCTTGATCGTGACAATCCTGTGCAGCGCACAGTAGAGCGGTTGAAGGCATATATTGATTAATCACTTCATGGTCAAAACAAAATTACTGAATGGACAAATATTACTACATTATAATTTTAAGTTAGTATCAATTACATAATCTGATCAATTCTGTAGTTTCAGATTTTCGTCCCAAACTTTATTTTGAATGAGGCTACTCAAAACAAAATTCAGTTAGATTAGATTAGATTACTTACAATGTGGAAACAGGCCCTTCGGCCCAACAAGTCCACACCGACCCGCCGAAGCGCAACTCACCCATACCCTTACATTTACCCCTTTAACCTAACACTATAAGCTTACAATTAGAACTGAATTTTTTTTTTTTAAAAAAGTCAATGCATTAAAAACTCGTTTTTTTTTTCATTTCTCACACTTCCGGGTTTCTGCCTTAAGTTGTTTTTCAGACCGTTACAAATGTTTTCAATCAAGCAGAGAAAAATGTGTCATATAAGTTTAATAAATGCAGAAATGATTCATGAAAAACAAAAGAACTTCACAAATATTGGTAATGAAAAGGTATCCAGAGAGACAATCTCCTCACCAGAAAGAAAACACCAGTTACAGAAAGCAGGAAAATGCAGATCAATTTCACAAACTGAATAAGAATCCAATCAACTCAATTCAACAGAATCAAGGAAAAACAAAGTCAGAATCTAATCAACACAGTTCAACCGAATCAACTAAAGCAAAGCCAAAATCCAATCAAATCAATTCAACAGAATCAAGTAAAACAAACTCAGAATCTAATCAACAGAATGAAATACAGCACCGCAAGAAAGTTTTATGACACTTTCTAACCTGCTTGTCATCAACAAAATTATCAAATTAAATGTGAAAATAGAATCATGGTAAGAACATGTATTAAAGAAATGAATAATGATATTTTAGCATATTTTAATCATGTTTGGTAATATCTCGAACATCTTTGAATTCTTAACGTTTGTTGTTGATAATAAAACTCACAGTCAGGGTGTTACTAACATTAAACATTATTTATAGCTGACTGATTAAGAGACATTAGGTGTTTCAAGTAACCCAGCCACACAGAATGCCCATCTGATAAAAAAAGAGATACACCGAGTAACTGACTCCATCATCCCCATTGTAACTATTTGCTGAGCCTTAACTGAAGTCTGTAATCAGTCTGAACAAAAATCAATCCGAACCAAACCAAACTCAGCACAGAATCTGAGTTTCATTTAATTCAGAAATTAGTCACATGAATAGAAAGTTTTTAAAAAGTCACTAAGAAAGTTCAAGGGTCTTACCTGAAGTCACTGTCACCATGGTCCCCTGGCCCCAGTAATCAAGATAGTCACAGTGTTACATCCTCTGGGCTGGGTCACACAATAACTAGCTCTGCATAAAACAAATCAAAAATCTACCATCATTTTAAATTTTCAGAACCACAGGCAAAATAAAGTCACGATAAATCTTCATCACATAATTGCGCTAGTGAATTCTGATCATTCTTAATAAATTTTAATACTGTTTTATACTTCACAGAGTAACACATGAGCTGATTCTCAAAATCCAAAACTGGTCTATCAATAATTACCCAACACATCTACAAATTAAACAGTGATACTGGCATAAAACCGCACAGAACTAATACTGCACTGAAGGTTAAGACGGTTTGTAGAAGTAATCACTGACTAGTTTCAAACAATGGAGGCTGAATAGGTTTTTGTATTGATCATAATTGCAGTGTCACCCCAGTTGTATCACTGTGAGACACGTTGTGTCAAATACTATGACAGACTGTAAACTGTAAAATGCAGAGAATTTCTTCACTTCCTAGAAAGCAGTGATTCAGACTCCTCTAAAAATGATTCGGTGCATTATTCCAGCTTTTATGATCCATTGTATTTTGAAAGCTTGGAATACTTTTCCAGGTTTGGTCTGTATTTAACTTGACAATCAACATGAAGAAGGTAGAAACAAATTATACATTTGTACAAACTAGCACTACTGGATTGCGTTTAACTTGCATCTCACATTATTTCTCGCTCCTGCCTTGGTAGAAATCACCAATTTGAGATAAACACTTGTTAGTGGTTATTGTATGAGGATGTCGCTGTGCACAACACTGTGACCCACTGTAGTATCACAATGATGTAGACCAGTACACTCATTCTCTGTTCTTTACTCCAGGTCTCAGTTTTCATTTAAAAGAGCCATTTAGTACTGATCATGTTTAGAATGAATGCCATAGTTGACATAACAATTAGCAGTGATTTCCTGAGCTGTCAGATATATTAAAACTAACATTTTGTCCGAGCATTTAATTGATGGAAGTGTTAGCAGTACATATGACATGCCCAAAACATTGTCCCATTGTGTCACCAGTTTGCTAGTTTAAATGGTACATTTCCTCTTTGATAGTTTTGTAAGAGGCAGCCTGAGGTCTGCTTCAGATTGCAGTTGGTATAATTGCATTTAAAACTCATACTGACCGTCAGTTTATGGTGGAATTGACAAAATGTTCCCTCGAGCTGTTTTTGAATGGGTCCAGCCCTGGTTCCTCTCGCTGTGGTCTCTTGCACAGTAATAGATGGCGGTGTCTTCGATCTTCAGGTTCCCCATGTCCAACGCGAAAATGTTGTTTGAAGTGTCTTTGGACGCAGTAAATCGACCCTTAATCGCTGGTGCATAGTTATTGTTGGATGAACTATAGTAGTACAGCAGCCACTCCAGACCCTGTCCGGGAACCTGTCGGACCCAGCTCATGTAGCTGCTGCTAAGATCGAACCCGCTGGTTTTACAGGTCAGTTTCAGGCTGCCTGCGGGACGGCCAGTCTCTGCCTCTGGCTGGGTCAAAACAATCTCCGACTGAACACCTTTAAAAAAGAAAACAAATAAACCGTGAGCATTAATGCTGATGACATGATGGCTGAGTGTTTTACATTCCTGCGGTAGACTAACATTGAGACAGTCACAAAGAGAGACTTGAACAAAAAACACTCACATGATAAGAAAGTCAGTAACAGACTGAGAAAAAGTGTCGACACAGTCATTCTGATAACTTGTGGGAAGCGGTTCTGTCAAGATCTTTCTAAACAAAGCCGACCCAGGAGTGTTAAAATACGGTCTAGTGCCCAGGATTTATATGGCCATCGGAAGGGGCAGGCTTACAGCTTCCGCCTGTTGGTTTCCTGCTGGAGGCTCAGACTGGATCCTGGTATCAGCTTGGACAGCCCGAACACATGGGATCATGTATTTACATGAGGTTCTGCTTAAACATGGACACATACACATCTTGGGATAGTGGTTTTGCTGAATAGCTTCTTTGGAAGTAAATTTGAGTAGCTTCAGGTCTGTTTCACATGATAGTTGCATGTATTTTGTTTTAAAAAAACAAATTCAACTGGAAGTTAGCTCCCTTTATTTCTACATTCATTCACAAGCAGATAAAACTAAAGTTAAAGTTCAAACATATTACCAGCCAATAAAACAGTTGAGTTTTTCTTCCCTGGATACTGCAAGTCTCTGACGCACTACAAAATAACATGTAATTCATATGAAACATTTCAGAATTCAATTTAGGCAACAGAGCGTGTCCAAAGTGATTATATTAAGAATATTCAATTAGAAGTTAACTCCCTTTAATCCTACATTCCACCACAAGCAGATAAAGCTAAAAAGAACTTTAATAATATTATTAGCCAATAAAATGAATGACTTTATTTGCTGTCACTCAAAGTCTCTCTCACATTACCAAATAACATATCATTTCTAATCTGCGTTTCTAAATTCAGTTTCGGCAACCTAATATGGAGCATGTCTAAAGTGATTATGTTCAGAATGTGAGTGTATGTCACTAAACAGTTTGGACCCGGAGATTAGAAGCACCCCCTTACATTGCAGAATGTCTCTCCCTGCATCTTTTTTTTTTCAAATTGCTCCGACACTAAAATGCACAGTAAAGGAAAGCTGTGTGCCTGAGAAACAAAATGTGAGTCCGCAGTGATACATAACACCGAGGTAAACTTTTGAAAGAGCATCTAATGAACTAGAACAAGACAGTCCATAAGTTGTTTTTTAAATCCTCAACGTCTAAACCATTGCATGTAACAATCTGGGTACATCAGGAGTGTTTGGTTAAATTAGAGTGTATTACAGTAATAATTACCACGAATGTAGGTTATAAACAGTACATTTCTCTGCTCACTGATAACTCTGACAGGGCAGTTAACTCATAAAAGTCAGCAAATATTCGCTGTTACACTACACCAGTGTTAACCATGTATAAAGGGCTCACTCAGTTTTAATGAGATGCATGAATCAGAGAATGGTGTAACAAGTGATGTGAGTTTGAACCAGTTCAATTTTGTTAATTTACTTTGAGATGATAACAAATGTTACTGCAATGTGGGATTTTGGATCCATTAACTTCATATTCAGGAGCTTTAAAGATACTCAGTAAACAGGCTGAACTAACCAGAACGTCACTGCATTCAATGTCCTGTTTTCTGATAGTCATACAGTGAATGCTGTATTCAGGGACTTTCCTTTTTAAAGAATAAATGCCAAGGGAAATGTGTCCATTGTGAGTAAATGGGAAAATATAGCTTGTTTGGTTGGACTTTAGTTGATTCATTTTCCCTTTAATCGGCCAGATACAATAGTTGGCAGCAATTAAGCTGACTGCAGAAAAGGTCCTTGAGTTCCCAGTTTCATTTACTGGAAGCAGATGGAGTTTCTGCAGTGGATCAAAGATATTTTGTCTCACTGTTGACCAGTTGGTGGAAAGCCAACTGCAAACTATAACCACCGCCTCCGCAGAAACAATACGACTCAGCAACAATGCTGGAGAAAAGTTTATTTTTCAGTTATGTAACTTGGAGAACTAGTCACTCCTCTCACTGAAGGAAATATTCGCAGAGTCTCAGATACAACCTTAACATCAACAGTTCATTCAAGGATCACTACAGCACTGTTTAATATTGAGAAAAATTGATAAATAGTCATAGAGTCATGGAGTGATACAGCATGGAAACAGACCCTTCGGTCCAACCAGTCCATGCCAGTCATAATCCCAAACTAAACTAATCCCACCTGTGTGTACTTGGCCCATATCCTTCCAAACATTTGATAGTCATATACTTATCCAAATGTCTTCTAAAGGTTGTAAGTATCCACGACCAGATCATCCCACACACAAACCATTCTCTGTGTAAAAGGTTGTCTCTGATATCTTTTTTAAAATTTTCTCCTCTCATTGTAAAAACATGTTCCCTATTGTTGAAATCCCCCACCATAGCGAAAATGCGCCAATGTCTGGGTCAAAAATTGAAAACAATCCCAGCTCCAAACATTTACAAAATATCATTATGGATCTTCCTTGAGTCCAAAAAAGATTGTCCCCTTTGATCAATGATTTGTAAAATTTATTCGCGTATCTAATGCAATGTTCGTTTTCAAATAACTTTTGAAATGCAAGTGGTTCACATCAATCGTATTAAAGTAACAGTCCGTGTGTTACTTTATTGATATGTGATATATCACTTATTGATATGTGATATTTTTTAAACGAAAGCTTCGTACATTCCCAGTATGAATCATGTCAATTAGAACCATTCACCTTTCCACTCACGGCTTTATAAACTTATATGAGGTCACCCCCCCCCCCCAGCCGCCGAACTCTCACCGTCCAGTGGAACAAGTTCCAGTCTATCTGGATTTCCAGCGGTAACTTTGTTCCCTCACATTCTGCTGTTAAAGATCCTCCTGCCACCCCAGGTCCACAGACAGTGTCCCTTGATACTAGTTCAAAGAAATGAAAGGAACTTGTCCCACCAAATTGTTCAATTTTATTTGGCTTCAAGCACCATAAAAAATAAATGTTCATGTCATTGCTGATTTATGGGAGAATTCCATTTACACAATATCTGCTGAAATACCTGCAGTCCCATCCTGAATCTGGTTCGCAGGTTCACCTGTTGCTCACAAATGCAACCAGACATCAGGGAACAGTGTGTGGGATATAGGTAAAGTAGTGTTACTTCTGCAATTATAATTACTTATACAAAGTAAACAAACTCACACCAGTGTGTAATTGTTTCAGCCAAGAGCTGAGCCAACAAGAATGGAAACTATGTGGAGGAAATACATAATTGTTTTGTATTAGCTAAAATTGTATGCAAGAATGAAACGTGACTGCAAAACAATGGTTAAATATTACAGACGAATAGATAAGATGCTGCGAGGGGAGCGAGTTATGCTAGATACGCCTGTATAAACAGTGGGTATAAACATCTGTTTCCCACTTTTACAGAAACACTGGAACAAACCCCAATTAAAAGGGTCATAAGGATCAGTATGGTAGGGGAAGGCACAGATGGAGGGAGTAGATAATGGTGATGAAAGGATATGCCTAAAAATGACCCACAGCGGGATGAGGTCAAACGGACTTGTGAGGCCAGAAATAAGCATTTTGTCACAGACAAGGCCGGATAAGGCAAGATGATAAACAGGAGTAATGGGTGCTGGTCTTACGGAAGTGGAAGATGTAAACGGGAAGAGCAATGGGATAAAAAAAAGAAACCAAATTACATAAATATTGTGTATTAGTTGAATTCAGTGTGTGTGTCCCTGCCTTGTCGACAGTGGACATCACACCCTCTTGCAAGAGTAAAATAAAGAGCACTACTGATTCAGATTTTGTCTCGGACTGAAACTATTGAAGTGTGTGAGCTTTGTTTCTCACAAGTGAACATCGTCCACACCCACCCCTCCACCCTTCCCTTCTGTACTTTTCACTTTGTGAAATCCGTGTTGTCAATAATCAGTTAAAAGAAAGATTTTTAAAAACTTTCTTAATTCATTTGCTGATCTTGGCTGAGTAAAAGTATGTTGCTGTCAGCATTTCTGGGGAACATGTCTGCATTTTTTTCATGTAAGTTTACAATGATATTAAGTCAAAAATTGTCAAAATGTCCTCAGAAACAACGTTTAGAAATGGGCGCCTCAGGGCTTCACCACCTGTTTGAATATTGATACAGTTCTGCCCCTACTTTTTCCCCATAAGCCAGGACCTACAGCATTGGTGATCATATCTATGTTGATAATGGATTAGACCGTACAGAATGTTCCCGAATATTTATAGTGCTATCACCTGCAGGGTTATGGACAACATGCTATAAAGTGGGTGTTGGCTGGAAGGCTCTGTCTTCACGTGATACAGGTGCGATGGGCGAAGTGATCTCTCTCTGTCGTGAAAACTTGCTACTCCTCTAAATTCATCTTTCCTACTTTGTCTCGTTCAGAGGCTCTAACTCACATGATTCATACCGGAAATATTCCAAGCCTTCGGTTCAATGATATCAATAAACTCCACCTGACTCTCCGGCTAGCGATGTGGAGATTAATGGTCTAATTAATGGTGCCAGACGATGCCTGGGACAACATCACTTTATTCAACTAAAGTCAGCAATATACATTAACAATGTGAAAGGCACAAACTGTACTTTTACCCAGAGCAGCCAGTTTCATCTGCATTCAGACTCAAAATTCAGACCACTGCACAGAAGATAGACGAGCCCTCACAACATTGGAAATGATTTTGTTTGATAAAACAGTCCATCATAGATTTGCTTAGAACAACTCGTGACAACAAACTTGCTTGATTTTTTTTTGTGTGGGTTAACACATGATATGTTACTGTATTCCGACTGATGTGAACCATTTGCATTTCAAGTTATTTGAAAATGTCCTTCACAACAGATATGGGAGCAAATTTTAGAAATCATTGCTCAAAAGGACTTTTTTTTGGATTCCAGGAAGATCCATAGTGATATTTTGTAAATGTTTGGAGCTGTGATTGCTTTAAATTTCTAACTAAGACATTGACATACAGTGGACAACATCACAATTTGCTGTAACATGAAACTCGCAACCACTGTGAACCATCGCCTGATGGTTCAGAATTTAACAAGGACCTAGCAAGTTTCGTGGAATGGACCGACGAGTGATACATGAAAATTAACAAAAGCATTTCTGAAATGATTAATTTAGCTAGGAAGAATGTAGAGACACAAATTCACATCTCTGTTTGCATTTCAATATACTATAAATTACTTTTCTATTACATCCTAAAATACTTGTGTCTTTGTTCATATTTAATACACTCTATCTTGTTCCGGGGTTAAGATAGTTTCTTTATTTATTTCACTCAAGACTGTATGCTGTATTTTTGCCTCAGTATTGACCAAATTCGGTTTGGTGCCAGCTTATAGCACTTGAGCTGCTTTTTCAGGAAGTGAATCTCTCCACCTGTTATGTCAAAATAATCTGTTCATGCTTAGATCGAAATAAATCCTGTTAATATCATCCCAAATTCCAGCTCGGTTATTTTGTATTTATTCGTTGGAATTGAACAGGAATATGATCGGCTGTTCTTGGTGGAGTGGGAGAGGGAGTTAAAGTGTTCAGCCACGGGGCCGTGAGGTTGGTTGGCACGGGTTTCCCAGAGATGTTCTCTGAAATGATCTGCAAGTTAGTGTCCTGTCTCCCTGATGTAAAGGAGACCACATCAGGTGGAACAGACACAGTGGATGACATTTGTGGAAGTATAGATAAGTTCCTGTGGGATGTGGAAGGATCATTTGGGGGCCTTGTCGGAGGTGAGGGGGGAGGTGTGGGCGCAAGTTTTGCACTTCCTGTGGTGGCATGGGAAGGTGACAGGGGTGGGGAGTGGGCTGGTGGAGGGGCATGGACCTGACGAGGGAGTGGCGGAGGGAATGGTGTCTCCGGAATGCAGATAGGGGTAGGGAGGGAATTATACCCGAGTGATGGGGTCTGTTTACAGGTGGTGGAAGCAGCGGAGGATGATATGATGTATGCAAGGTTGGTGCGGTGGAAGTTGAGGACCAGGAGGGCTCCCTGTTGCGATTGGAGGAATGGGGTTCAAGGGCATCGTTGACCATGTGGGAGGAGAAATTGCAGTCTTTGACAAAGGAGGTTATCTGGGATGTTTTATGGTGGAACTGGTCCTCCTGGGAGCAGGTGCAGTGGAGGCAGAGGAATTGACAATAAGGGATGGCATTTTTACAGGAGGTCGGGTGGGATGAGTGCAGTCCAGGGAGCTGTGGGAGTCAGAGGGCTTGTAGTAAATGTTTAGTCGGTCACTGGAGATAGAGGTGGAGAGGTCTAGGAAAGGGAGGGAGGTGTCCGAGATGGTCCCTGTGAAGTTTAGGTCATGGTGGAAGGTCTTATTAAAGTTGATGAACTGTTCAACCTCCTAGTGATAGCATGAGGTGGCGTTGATACAGTCATCAATGTAGCGGTGGTAAAGGTGGGCAATGATACCTGTGTAGCTGTGGAAGATTGACTGCTCCACATATCTGACGAAGAGGCAGGCATAGTTGGGGTCCATACAGGTGTCCATGGCTCCCCCTTTGGTTTGGAGGAAGTGGGAGGATTGAAAGGAAATGTAGTTGAGGTTGAGCATGTACTGCTTGGGTTGGAGTGACAGGAAGAAACGGAGGGCTTCGAGGCCTACATCATGGCGCTTGGATGTGTACAGGGCCTGGACATTCTGTTCATTCTGGGGCTTATCAATAGCTTGCAGTTATTATGGAACTGTAAGGGCAATGGCTGGGGACTCGGAGAAACCAATGTTTAAGTCTTCTGCTTGAAGTACATTTTGACCAGAACATTTAAATAACACAAAGCTCACTGTAGGAAATGCCAGGGCTGCAACTTTTAATAATATTTGAAACTTTGTTAAAAATAGGGATTTTTAGTCATAGTTTCTAAAATAATCAGGAAAATAATTAACCGTTAGAACACGCTCTTTCAAAGAGAGAGGATTTGCAAAGTTTGAAACCATACGGTGCTGTGGTTTATTTGAATTCAATGTCGGTCAGAGTTAGATATAGGCAAGGTGATCTCTCCATATATTGATTCTGTTAATCTGACACACCAACATACCTGTCTGCACAAAACTGTATTATTTGTTTAGTTGATCAAAATTTAGGAAACAGATCAAACAGAATGTATTCGGCTGGGAAGGTGATGGATACAGAAGACAGAATCAAAAACTGGGAACGTTAAATCTGAAGAGAGAGTAACAAGTAGTACAAGATCAAAGACATGACAAGGTGCATGTCGATATGTCCCAGACCTTAGTGAATCGAATGAGCTTGTTAGATGGTCGAGAGACTCGTCCAATGATGTCCTGGAATCAGACCGCGAAACAGAGATCAAGAGGTCAATTTGCAAATGTCACTTCAATGTGATCACTTCATACTCTGTGTCCTGATATAGGCCACATTGGCAGATGTTTCCGCCAGATTGCATCCCCTGGGTTTATTTTCTGATCAGAAGTGAGATGTGTGGCTTGCTGCTGGCACATAGAAACAGGAAGTTGCGTGCCAGCTGGGAATGATACATCAGGCGCTACTTTCCGTATTATCAGCACAAACAGTCTTCCTACCTCTGAGGGTGAACACACACTGACAGTGTCAAGAACAAATGGACAGCTTGTTGTTGGTCTCAACATTGTATTCAATTCCATTCCTATTTCCCAGAATGAAACAGAAGAGACACAAGATTATTTCAGCCCGAGTAAATTATCTGTCAGAGAGATAAGAAGAGTTATCATCGGGTGAAAGGAGCTAAATGACAATGTGTAGTTTCATTCATAAACCTATGTTTAAAAGTAGAAAACTTGGAGGAAGTTAATACGTAAATCTAAAAAACAGCATTCATTAAAAGTTGGAATTGTAAAGTTTAAGCAATAAAATTCAGCATGGCTTTGGTGGAAGTGATATCATATCGGAAGTGGTTGATTCTGTTTTCCGGAGAGGAAATGAGATGTGACATCGGGTGTAAAAAGTGGATGTAATGCTTCTTGACTTCAATCAGGTTTTTGACCAGATCTTGCATCTTTAATATGGTAAGGGTTCATGGGAGCTGGTGCAGTTTGGCAAATGCATCGAAGGTTTATTTGTTGGCAGAAGGTAATGGTCGAAGGTAGTCATTGTGAAGACATCTTGTGTCCAGTGGCTTACTATATGACTTGGTGCTGGATCCTTTGCTGTTTGCAGCGTATATGAATGATCTAGTCAAGAATGTAGCAATTTTGATCAGTAAGTTCAAAGATGAGGTGAAAAACGTTTGGTTTTGCAATTAGTGAGGAGGAAAGCCAGTGTGACATCGATGACCTTGTCTGTCGGAGAGAAGAATTGAAAACAGAACATTATATCCTAAAGTCTGTGAAGTAAAGTATTTTCGAGACTAACAATTTAAGCGAATGTACGATGCATTGTTGGAATCTACACAATAAAATGGATAAGCAATCTTCTGTTGTGAATATCCACATCATGGAGTGGGGGTTGGAGTTATAGTCTGGAGATATTGTGACTAGAGCATTCATTCAGGAAACAGGGGTCTGAGCCCACAGTGCTGCCATATCAAGTCGTGAATTAAAGTTGATAATTAAACAACTTATTGAAGGAATAAGCTCCAAAGATTTTCCCTTGCTCTGCTTTGGAAAGCACAAAACATCAGCACAAAAGTTAAGGCTGAAGCATTCACAGCAATCTTCAGCCAGAAGTGCCAATTGTCTGATCCATCTCGGCATCTTCCATAGATCACCAATATCACAGATACCTGTCAGCAGGGAATTCAGTTCTTTGTCCATGTTTAAATCAAGTCTGTAATTCAGACATGAGCTGAGTAGGCCTTGCGTAACCCACATTTACGCAGGTTATTGCTGAGCTAGTGCTGCTTGATAGCACCTTCCTAAATCTAACTCATGATTGAGCATGGACTGATGGGGCAGTAATTCGCCAGGGTGGTTTGACCTATTTTCTGTGCACAGGACGTGCCTAGCCTATTTTCCACATTGTCGATGCCAGTGTTTTAGCTGTACCGGGATTGCTTGGCTAGCACAAGTCATCAGTATTATTGCCAGAATTTTGTCAGGCTCCATAGCATTTGCAGTAACCCCTGTCCCCCTCCTCCCCCCCTCTGCCCAACAGTGTCTTGATTTCACATGGAGAGAAGCGAATGAGGGGAGAGTGACAGCCCTTGACATTAAGGTCACATTCGACAGAGTGTGATATTATGGAGTCGTAGCAAAACTGGATTCAATGGGCATTAGGCGACAAACTCCCTGCTGCCTGCAGTCATAACTCACACATTCGAAGATGGCTCTGCTTGTTAGAGGGCAGTCGTCTCAGCCAAAGCAAATCTCCGTTGGAGTTCCGAAAGAAAGTGTTCTTGGCCCAATCATATTCAGCTGCTTCAGCAATGACCTTCCCTCCATCAGAAGGTCAGAAGTGAAATCTGCATTAATCTAGCACTTTTTTGCGACTCCTCAGTCCACATTCAAACGCAACAAAATCTGGACAATATCCAGACTTGAGCTGACAAGTGGCACATAGCATTCACACCACAAAACTGCAAGACAATGACCATTGACAATAAGAGACAATCTAACCAAAACCCCTTGACATTCAATAGTGTTACCATCACTGAATCCCTCACCATCGACACCCTAGGTTTTATTGTTCATTAGAAATTGAGCTGGACACTCCACATAAATACAATGGTTGTACAAGCAGGCCAGAGGCTAGGAATACGACAGCGAGTAACTCACCCTCCTGACTCGCAAAGCCAATTGACTGTCTAAGAGACAGAGGTCAGGAGGCTAATAGCACAGCTCACCCCTTGACTGGATAGGAGCAGCTTCAACTGCACTCAAGAAGCTTGGCATTGTCCAGGACAAAGCATCCCACTTGATCAGTAGCACATCCACAAGCGTCCATTGCCTCCAAATCTGATTCTTAGTACCTGCCATATGCACTATCTAAAATACTACACTGCAGTAACTTAGCCACTTCCTTAGACAGTACCTTCCCACTACCACTTGCATCTCGAAGGACAGGAGCAGCAGATACAAGGGAACAGCACCACTGTAAGCTCCTCTCTAAAACACTCGGCATCCTGACATGGAAATATGTCACCGATCCTTTACTGTAATTGGGTCAAATTCTGGAATTCCCTTCCTCAGGGCAAATTGGAACATGTTATTTCAGAAAGGCAGCTTACTGCCATCTGCTGAAGGACATCTACGGACAACTAAAAGCAACCACCATGTTCCATGAGTCAATAAAAAAATCGTTGAAGCTAACATGACAGTTTGATAAAGTGGTTGAGGAGGCATTATGAGTATGTAATAAGCAATCAAAAGGTTTGGAGTAAAGTTCCAGAATCAGTCCCTACCATGGTAGCTTCAATTAATAAAAGAGTATGAAATGAAAATGCTGGAATAATGAACGATAATGGCAGACCTACCTAAGGTTTGAAGCATGTACATGGTTCAGTATTGTCCTTCAGAGGAGGACGTCTGCCCTTCCTACCTGGCCTGCCATACCCGTTCAACAATAAGGTGATGGTCCTTTCCTGTGCCGAACCTGACCAAGAAACCCATCAGGAGAAAGTGAGGACTGCAGTTGCTGGAGATCAGAGTTCAGAGTGTAGTGCTGGAAAAGCACAGCAGGTCAGGCAGCATCCTAGGAGCAGGAAAATCAACGTTCCAGGCATAACCCCTTCATCATGTATCCTAATGAAGGCCTCATGCCCGAAACTTCGATTCTCCTGCTCCTCGGACGCTGCCTGACCTGCTGTACTTTTCCAGCACTACAGTCTCGACTGAGAAGCCATTTGGTTGTAATAAAGCTTCTTAAGAAAGATCAACCGTAATTAGCCGAGCAAGATGGCAGGCCTTCAAAAAGGGAGCTGATGACCACCTTCTTGGGATATGTGACTAACGTTTTCATAAGTCAGTGAAGAATTCAAAAAATGCAAATTACAGTGAGTTAGGCTCTTCAGACAGAGTGCGGTACAAATTTAAGATTGATGATTGGATGCAAATTCTCCTGTGATGTTGCTGTGAACAGCAGGAGAGTTCTTGCCAGTATTGCACCCCAATATTTGTTCATGATGTAAAGTGTCAGATTTATTGCATTTCTGGTTGTGACCGCTTTCTGTGCATTTCCAATATTAGGATCACAGTGGTGATATCATGACACCAATATTCCCAAACTCCAGTTTGATGCTGAATAGACTGGGTTTGGAATCCCATCGTTTGCCCAGAGTGAAATTTGAATTCAAAGAAAGCCTGGAATCGGAAAGAAAGCCAAATGCTGACCATGTAACCCGAGTCAATGGGAAAATACAAAAACAGCTGGTTCACAAATGACAAGGCATCTGTCACCTTTCCATGGTCTGGCTGACATGAGATTCCAGACCCATTGGGAAGTAATTGACTGTGTTCTGAAATGGCTTTAGCAAGCTATTCAATGGGCATTTGGGGATAGGGACTCATTGCTGACTCTAACCGGAAAGTAATACATGTAACAAAACCTCACAACAACGATATCAATTAAATGTAATTGTTGCAGCAGTTCCTGATGTCATTTCAAGTATTTCACGTGAATATTCTAAAACGCACTTTGAGTGATGTTGCACCGTCTAAACGGACTACAATATAACTCAGTGGGACATTCAGAGTAGATCCAGTTCAACACTGAAGTTTAATTGCAGAATTTTCAGCACTGAATTTTTAACCTAAATAAAAGTTTTAAATTGTGTTTATTGTCCATAAATAAATAAAATCTGTTGCAATTCGTCTTCATAAATTTGTATTCACTTATGAAAAAAGTCAACATTCTTAAAATAAACTTGTTTCGATTTGAATCTTACCAACAAATCACTTCTTTCATCTGGCTTTGCTGTTACCATCACTTCCTTGAAACCAGTTAAGCATTTATGCAAATAAACACAGAAATAGAATTCTCAGAATAAATTACAGAACAGCAAAACCCCAATTTATATTTCCCCACAAGCACAGTACACGAATTGTGGAAAAAATGCAAATAACTCAATGGATTCCAATACTAATTGATGTTAGGACTTTTTAATACATAAGTTGTATGATTGTTGAATGACAGAGGTATCAATTGTCATGTTCAGTCAAAAAAAACTATAATTAAGAGATACATTGGCACAGCTAATATTTCTGTCTCTCTTTTTCTCTCTTCCCCTCCTGCCTTCCCCCCTTTTCTCTTTCTATCTGATGCCTTTTTTTGCCTCTCCACAATCGGACAATGTTTTCCTTAATAACATGAAGCCAACACCTCACCAATATATGCTCTCAGCCAAATTCATCCATTTCTTCTGAGAGATTTGAGTCAATACAGCCAGATTTTCTCAAAAATCTGTCTGAGTATTGAGTGATGTTGAAATGCTTGATCGGAATGAGGCTGCAAGACTTTACTGTGATTGTGTTTTCATTGTAACTCAGCAGTATGATTCTCGGCTGAAGAATGTTTAATGGTTCAGTGCAATGCATATTTAGTCTATAATTAACTTTTACTGTACATCTCATGGAATGTTTAATATTGTAGAGGGTGATTTATTCTGTGTCGACTCTGTGTTGTACCTGCTCTGGGAGGGTTTTTTTTAGGGAACCCTGGATGCAGCTCTACACTGTGTCTAAACCAAAATGTATTTGACATGTTTGCAATGGACAGCACAATATAGAGGGAGATTTACCCAGCACATTACATGAGCTGTACAATCACAGAAAACATTTGATGTAGCCGTGTAAAGGGGCTTGAACTCCTACCCACTGTCTTTCTGATTTTGAAATGCTTGATACCAGAATAAAAAGGGAACAACACTATGCATCGAAACTTTGTTATACAAATAGATTGTCATCTACAGGCACAGACATACATACACACATAAGCAAATCATTTATGCAGTGTTTAATGGATGAGAGCTGAGAGAGCTTTAATATGCAATGTGTGTATTCCATGCAACACATGCCGACAGTGAGTTTGATATGGTAGTTTAAATGTGGTTTTCATCTGTCTTTAATCTTTTCTGTGACAGTCATGGTTGTGTTTGACAAATATTCAACAGAACTGGAGGACTATAAATGTAGTCACTGCATTAGAGGCAGAATGCAATGCCATCAAACAGGGAGAAAGGCCATCCCTGTGTATTTTCATGATGAGGAGGGATTGAAGCAGCCGGGCTTCAAACATGAAATGGAGGTTAATTTAAATGATAATTCTGGGATAATTCTGAAAAGAGTAACTTAGAGCAAAGGTCAATGATAGGGAGCCAGAAGCAGCCGGTTCAGCCAATGGGGTTTGGTCTTCCAAACAATGACATCGTGGCTGAGCTGATAATCCTCACCTCCACTTTCCAGCGTTTTAACTGTAAGCATCGATTCAATTACCAAATCAAAATCTGTCCATTTCAGCCTTCAAAGTACTGAATGACCCAACCTCGACAGTCTTCTGTGGTAAAGAACTCCACAAATTCTCTACATTCTGGGAGACAAAATTCTCTTCTGCCCAAAATATGTGACCTCTAATTCAGAGATTCTACACACTGGTCCGAAACTCTCCCACAAGGGGAAACAACCTTTCTGCATTTACACCATCAAGTTTCCTGAAAATAATAGATGTTTCAGAATGTCAGTACTGAATCTTCTATGTTCCAATGAGTACAGGCCCAAATGACTCAATCTCTACTCTCAAGACAGTCCCTCCATCTTCAGGATCAGTCGACTGAACCTCGTGTGGATTGTCTCTCTGTCCAGTGTACCTTTTCTTTGTGATATGAGTCCCAAGAACAGGTCACAGTATTCCTGCTGTGGTAAGAATAGGGCTTCTTTTCAGTTTTAACAAACATTATAGTCATACAGATATCCAGCACAGAAACAGACCCTTCGGTCCAACTGCACTGACTAGATATCCCAATCTGACTGAGTACCATTTGCCAAACATTTGGCCAATCTTCCTCTAAATGTTACCTGTTCATACACCCATCCAGGTGCCTTTTAAATGCAGTAATTGAACCCGCCTCCACCACTACCGCTGGCAGCTTTTTCCACACATACACGTGAAAAGGTTATCCCTCAGGTTCTTTTCAAACATATCTCCTCTCACGTTAAACCGCTGTCCTCTCGTTTTGGACTCTCCCGCTCGAGGAAAAAGGCCTTGGCTATTCACCATATTAGTGCCCCACATGATTTTATAAGTCTTGTTCAGGTCACTCCTTAGCCTCCTTTTCTCTCACTGCAGGGAAAAGAGAAGCCCCAGCCTATTCAGCTTCAGCTTATACCTTAAACACTCCAGTTCCAGCATCATTTTTGGAAATCTTTTCTACACCCTCTCAGCTTTCACAAAATCCTTCATAGAAATGGTCAGCCAGATTTGTCTGTAATAATTCTAAATGTGGCCTCACAAATGTTCTGTACAGCTGAGACATGACATCTCGACTCCTACACTTAATGTTAAGACCAATGAATGAAAGAGTGCCAAACACCTTTTTCCCCACCCTGTCTTCCTGCAACTCCACTTTCAAGGAATGATGCATCTGTACCCTTTGGTTTCTTTGCTCAGCAACACTCCCCAAGGCCCAGCCATTAATTGCCTTACAAAAATGCAACACCTACATTTATTTAATGAAGCTTGGGTTCATGAAAGGCAAGTCATCGTTAACTGATTTATTGGAATTCTTTGAGGTTATAATGAGCTGGTAGACCATGGGGAACTGGTGAACGTGGTGTATCTGGATTTCCAAAAGGCATTCAGCAAGGTGCTGCACAAAAGGTTGCTGCATAAGATAAAGATGCACAGTGTTATGGTCAATGCATTAGCATGGACAGAAGAATGGTTAACTAACAGAACGCAAAAATTGGGGATAAATGGGTGTTTTTGTGGTTGACAATCAGTGGCCAGTGATGTGTCTCAGGGATCAGTGTTGAGACTGCAATTGGTTACAATTGTTGGGACTGCAATTGTTTACAATTCAGGGAGATTGCTTCGAGTTAGAGACCCAAGTGAAGTGTGTTGTAGTTCGCAGAAGCCACTTAAATGAGTGACAGAGCAAAGTGTGCAGAAGAATATAGACAGGTTAAGGGAGTGGGCAAGGGTCTGGCAGATGGAGTACAATGTTAGTAAATGTGAGGTCATCCATTTTGGTAGGATTAATAACAAAGTGGCCAACTTTAAAATGGTGAAAAGTTACAGAATGCTGCTGTGCAGGGGGACCTGGGTGTTCCTGTGCATGAAACACCAAAGTCTGCTTTGCGAGGCCAGTAGCTAATTAGGAAGACAAATGGAATAATGTCCTTCATTGCCAGTGGCTAGAGTTTAAAATTAGGACTTTCTGCTGGAGCTGTATAGGGCGCTGGTGTGGCCACGCCTGGAGTACTCTGCACACTTTTCATCGCTTTACATGAGATGGCACTGGGGTGGGGTTTGCTGAGGAGTTTGACTACATTGATTCTGGAAATGAGGCAGTTGGCTTATGAGCAGACTGGGATTATACTCATTGGAATTCAGAAGAATGGGGGAGGGGATTGTAAAATTATAAATGTGATAGATAAGACAGAAGCAGGGAGGCTCAAAGTTTGTGAGAAGATTTGTAGCTTGGGTGCTCGTTGTTGTGGTTCTGTTCGCCGAGCTGGGAATTTGTGTTGCAGACATTTCATCCCCTGTCTAGGTGACATCCTCAGTGCTTGGGAGCCTCCTGTGAAGCGCTTCTGTGATGTTTCCTCTGGCATTTATAGTGGTTTGTATCTGTCGCTTCCGGTTGTCAGTTCCAGCTTTCCGCTGCAGTGGCCGATGTATTGGGTCCAGGTCGATGTGCTTATTGATTGAATCTGTGGATGAATGCCATGACTCTAGGCTGTTCTCTCTTTGGCTTGTCCCAATAGTAGTGTTGTCCCAGTTGAACTCATGTTGCTTGTCATCTGCGTGTGTGGCTACTAAGGATAGCTGGTCAAGCCAACGTCTTCACCCAAAGGGTTGTGAATCTCTGGAATCCCCTGCCTAGTGAAGCAGCTGAGGCTAACCTGTTGAATGTTTTAAAGGTGAAGATAGATTTGTGAACAGTAAAGGAATGAAAGGTTATAGTGAGGGGTGGGTAAGTGGAGTCTCAGTCCATTGAAAGATGATCCACAATATTATTGAAAGGCAGAGCTGACTCATGGAGTCAGATGGCCTACTCCTGATTGTATTTCTTATGTTCGGATGTTGTTATGTTCTAACAGGCCTCCAATTCAAAAAGTAATGCTCTCTAACTACTAAATAAAAACGGAAGGAACTGTGGATGCTGTGTATCAGAAACAAAAGCAGAAACTGCTGGAAATGTTCAGAAGGTCTGGCAGCATCTCTGGCGTGAAAGGCTCACCAGTGTATGGTTCTCTTGCTTTTCCATACAACTTTCTTCAATAATGCTGCCACATTTGTCACTCTCCAGTCTTCTGGCATCTCATCTATGATTATCAACGATGCAAATATCTCAGCAAGGGGTCCAGGAATCTCTTCCCTAGCTTCCCACAAAGTTCTGGGAAATACCTAATCAGGTCTCCAGGATTTATTTCCATTTTTCTACTTTAAGACCTCCAACACCTCCTTTTCTGTAAAATAAACTCATTTTAAGATCACATTATTTATTCCCCAAGTTCCTTAGCTTCCATGCTCCTGTCTACTGTAAATACTGATACAAAGTATTTGCTTAGTGTCTCTGCCATCTCCTGTGGTTCCATGCATGGAAAGCCATGCTGATCTTTAAGGCCTGTATTCTCTCCTTAGTTATTCTTTTAAATTTAAAATAATTTTAGAATCTTTTCGGATTCTCCTTAATTCTATTTGCCAAAGCAATTTTATGTCCCCTTTTTCCCCTCATGATTTCCTGTTTAAGTGTACTCCAACTGCCATTCTTCCCTTCTCAGGATCACTCAATCCCAGCTGTCTGTATCTGATGAATGCCCCCTTCTTTTTCTGGACAGGAGTTGCAATTTTCCTCATCATTGAGCTTTTCCCATAACTTGCCCTTCACACAAACAGAAACATACCATCACTGAACTCTCATTGTCTCATTCTTAAAGGCCTCCCACTTGTCAGCCGTCCCTTTACCTGTGAATAACCTCCCCCAACCAACTTCTCAAAGTCTAATACCATCGAAACTGGCCACACTCTAATTTGAAACTTTCATTTTTAAATCAATTCTATCCTTTCTCATCATTATTATTAAACCAATAGAATTATGATCACTTTCCCAAAAGTGTACCCCTATGGACACCTCAGTCACTTGCTCTGCCTTGGTTCCCAACAGAAGGTCAAGTATTGCGAACTGTCTAGTAGGTGCATCCACATATTGAATAACAACGTTTTCTTGTACACACTTAACCAATTTCTCCACATTCCAAGATCTTAACACTACCCCAAACTCTGTTTGGAAAGTTAAAATTCCCTACCATTATCCTTTTTTCTTACAGATAGCATAATTGCTTGTACATTTCCCACTGACTATTAGAAGGCCCAATTTACAATCCCAGCAAGGTCATCACCTCATTCTTATTTTTAAGTTTCATCCATATAACTTCACTGGGCAGTCTCCAAGAAATATCCTCTCTACATCCAGCTGTAATGTTCTTTCTAACCAAAAAAACCACTCCATCTCCTTTCTTGCTCCTCTGTCTATACATTCTATAGCATCTATATCCTGGAACATTAAGCTGCCAGTCCTGTTCATTCCTGTGCCACATTTCTGTAATGGTAATGATATCCTTGTCCCACATTCCCATCTATGCCCTATGTACATCTGTCTCACATGTCAGGCCTCTTGCATCAAAGTAAATGCACTTTAGCAGTCTTACCTCGCTCTTGCCAAACTATTGTCTGCCTTGACCCCTTGAATTGCTCACCGCATCTCACCTCAAACATTTCTCTTTTCTCACTATCTTGTTGGTTCCCACCATCCCCCTTACTAGTTTAAAACCTTCAGCATACTGCTAGCAAATTTCCCCACAAGAATATCGGTCCCCTTCCAATTCAGGTCCCTCTTATACAGGTCATTTCTATCCCTGAAGAGATCCCAGTGATTGATAAATAGGAATCCTAACCCCTGCAGCAGCTCCTCAGCCACACATTAGCTGCTCTATCTGCCTGTTCCTAATCTCAATATTCCATTAGTTTTTAAACAAACCCCAACATGACATTTGCTATCTTTATTGACAGTTGAAATTAAAAGCTAACTTTTTGTGGTTCGGAGATGCGGACTCCCTGTAGATTTCTGAATTCAATCTCTATCTTGCCTGTTAAAATGCATAGCTTCACTGTTTATGTCTGTGCTCATTTATTTAATCCACATTACATTATTATGCAAAGCTCCTTGTTCACTCTCTTGTCCTATCTGTATCCCTCCGCAAACTTCTTTTTGTGTCATACTCACCACTTGTCTCCGCTCCAATTTTTGAGTCATTCGCAAACTTGCCTACAATATATTCACTTTCCTCATCTAAGTCATCAAAATACTTTGTAAGTTTTTTTTGTCCCCAGAACAGATTTATGTGGTACTCCACAGATTGGCATCCTGTAAAATAAAACACTTAATCAAACTTTTCTGATTGGGATTTCAAAAATCCTTTCTCCATGTTAATACAGTACCTCCAAAGCCAAGGCTCCTTGCTTGTTCGGTAATCTTATGCATGGGTGCTATCAAACATCTTCAGAAAATCAAAACATGTTACAATCACGGTTTCCTCCATTTTCTCCAAGAATTCCGATACTTTTATCAGGCAAGATTTCCATTTTGTGAAGCCATTCTCAGTTTTCTGCTGTAACATCCTTTTTTAAAGACTCCACCATTTTTTTCAATAAATGATGTTAAACTAAATAGCCTCAGTCAATCTTTTGTGTGCCTTAACTTTTTATGAGTGAAAGTGTTGGGTGAAGGATCTACTATCAGCCCTCACTTCCAACTGCTGGAGAAGCACTGTTATTGCATCTACTGTGAAAATCTCAACAAAATGTATCTATGTTCATTTACTGAGAAAGCAATTCCACAAATGTTCTAGCTCATCACCTTATGCTGGCGGTCTCAGATTTTACGAAGCAACTCACTGAAAGTCGACAAGGCTAATTAGCAGCAAACCAAGATCAATATTTGAGCAAAAATATCTCAATTCCTGGTCACGTACTTTTGTTCATCTCTTTTTAGGACATTAGCTTCGACAATGTGGAATCTGTGTGGGTGGAGCTGTGAAATACCAAGGGACAAAAATCATTAGTGGGTGTCATACAGAGACCCCTAGACTGCAGTGGTCATGTTGAAATAGTATTAAACAGGAAATTAGCCAAGCATGTGATATGGAGACATCAGTGATCATGGGTGATTTTAACCTGCATCTAGATTGGACAAATCAAATTAGCCACAATGTCTATGATGGGGAATTCCTGGCGTACATATGGGATGGTTTTCTTAACCAACATGTGGATGAACCAACTAGAGAGCAGGCCATCTTAGACTGGGTACTGTGTAATGAGAAGGGAATCATTGCCAATCTAGCTGTGTGAGACTCCTTGGGGATGAGTGACCATGACATGATACAACTTTTTTATCAAGATGGAAAGTGAGCCAGCTGATTTGGAGACTAGGGTGCTGAATTTTAATAAAGGAAACTATGAAGATATATAAGGCATGAGTTGGCATTGATAGATTAGTGGAAGTTGCTTAAAGGTGTGACAGTAGATATGCATTGGCAAATATTCAAGGAAATCATGGGGGAGCTGCAACAACTATTTATTCCTGTCTGCTACAAAAGCAAAATGGGTAACAGGGCTAATCCATGGCTTATAAAGGAATTTAGATAGTATCCAATTGAAGGAAGTAGCATAGAGATTGTCCAAGAAAAATAATATGTCTGATGTTTGAGAGCAGTTTCGAATTCAGCAAAGAAGGACCTAGGGATTGATTAAGATGGGGAAAACAGTACAAAAGAAAGTAAGCTTGCAGGGAACATGAAGACTGACACGACAAGGTTCTACAGTACGTGAAGAGAAAGAGATTGATGAAGACAAATGTAGGTCCCTACAGATGGAAATTGGGGAAATGTATAACAAAGGACAAAGAAACAGCTGAGCAATTGTATACGTACTTTAGTTCTGTCTTCACAAAAAAACAACAGATGTACAGGAGGTTGGTGAGGCTGCGGTTGGAGCATTGTGTTCTGTTTTGGTCACCTTGCTCAAGGAAGGAAATTATTAAACTAGAAAGAGTGCAGAAGAAATGTATACGATGTTGCTCGCATTCAGTGGTCTGAGTTATAAGGAGAGGCTGAACAAGCTAGAACTTCTTTTCTTGGCAGTCTAGGAGACTGAGAGGGGATCTTATAGAACTGTATAAAATTATGAGAGGCATACACTCAGTCTTTTTTGCCAGGGTTGGGGAATCGAGGATTAGATGGCATTAGTTTAAGGTTAGCGGGGAAAAGTACAAAAGGGAACCTGAGGGGCAATTTCATTACACAGAGGCTGGCACGCATATGTAATGAGCTGCCAGCGGAAGTGGTTGAGGTGGGTACGTTAACAACATTCAACGGCATTTTGACAAATACATGGATAGGAAAGGGTTAGAAGGATGTGGACCAAATGCAGGGAAATGGGGTTAGCATGGGTGGACATTTTGGTCAGTATGGACCAGTTTGGGTTAAACGACCTCTCTCTGTGCTGTAGGACTCTCTGACTCGAAGATACAAATCAAGTACCAGAAATCCTGGAGAATCCAAGATTTAGTGAGAGGGAAGAACTGAGGGAAGTCAATATTAATAGAGAAATGCTGCTGGGAAATTGAGGGGATTGAACCCAATAAATCCTCAGGGCCTGATAAATCTACATCCCAGAGTACTTAAGGAAATGGTTCTAGAAATAGTGGATGCTTTGGTTGTCAGGTTTCTTTAGATTTTGGTACAGCTCTTGCAGATTGGAGGGCAGCTATTGCCACTCCAATACTCAGAAAGAGAGGTACAGAGAAACCAGGGAATTATAGACCAGTGAGCTTCAGATCAGTAGTGGGGAAAATTCTCAAATCCTTTATCAAGTAATTTATGGTGGAGCATTGAGAAAGCCGTGACAAGATCAAAGAGAGTCAGCATGGATTTATGGAGGGGAAATCATGCTTGTCAAATCTATTGGAATTCTGTGAAGATGTAACTATCAGAGTCGACAAAGGGGCACTGGTCAATATGGTATATTTGGGCTTTAAGAAAGTGTTTGACCATGTCCCACTTAAGACATCACTGTACAGTATTAAAGCGCATGAGATTAGGGTAGGAGTACTGAGATAGATAGAAAACAGATCGGTAGAGAGGAAACCGAGTAGGGCTTAAGGGGTCCGTTTCAAATTGGCAGCCAGTAGCTAGTGGGGTGCCACAAGGACCCCAGCTATTAACAATTATTTTAATGATTTGGATGAAGGTATAAAATGTAATATCTGAAGGTTTGCAGATGATACCAAGTTGGGTAGGAGGGTGAACTGTGACGAGGACGCAGAGACCCTATGGCATAATCTGGACAGATTGGGTGAGCGGGCAAATCAATGGCAGATGCAGTTATTTTGATAAATGTCAGGTTATTCACTTTGGAGACAAAAGTAAGGTGGTGGATTACTACCTGACTGGCTGTAAATTGGGAGAGGAGAGTGTGCTGCAGGGCCTACGTGTCCTTGTGCACCAGTTGCCGAAGGTAAGCATGCGAGTGCAGCAGGCAGTAAAGAAGGCAAATGCTATATTGGCCTTCATTGTGAGATGCTTCAAGCACAGGAGCAGGGATGTGTTGTTACAGTTATATAGAGCGTTGGTGAGGCCACACCTCAAACACTGTGTGCAGTTTTGGTCTCCTTTTCTGAAGAAGGGTGTTCTTGCGTGGAAATAACATACGAGGATAGATTGTCCAGTTTAAGATTGTATTCGCTGGAGTTTAAACGAATGGGAGGGGATCTCATTCTAACAGGATGAGACAGGGTACTTACAGGGAGGATGCTCCTGATGGTGGGTGTGTCTAGAATCAGGGGACACAGACTGAAGATTTGGGGTGGATCATTTAGGAGAGAGATGAGGGAGACATTTCTTCACCCAAAGTGTGATTCATTATCACAGGAATTAGTTGATGCCAAGACATTGAATGTATTGAAGATGCGGCTCAATATAGCATTTAAGGCAAATGGGTTCAAAGTGGAGTAAACAGGATGAGGTTGTTGAGTTGGACGATGAACCATGATCATGGTAATGGCAGAGCAGGCTCCAAGGGCTGAATGGACTCCTCCTGCTCCTATCTTCTAATTTTAAGAGGATATTGCCCTGAGAAAACCATGGACAGTATTAGTGCTTCCCCATTTAACTCAAAATATCACTCATCATCCCACCTGAAAAATAATATGGAGACATAACCTCTCAAATGTCAATGACACATCGCCTCCCAAGTGTCAAGATGTGATGATTGAAGTGCAGCTTTGCTCATTCTTAACACAAGGTGTTATTTTGTTCTGTAATTGTGTATGTGTCTGCAATTCTGTGTGTGTGTGTCTGTGTGGTGGTGTGTGCCTGTGTGCGCATGTGTCTGTGTGCGTGTGTCTGTGTATGTATGTGTCTATCTCTGTGTGGTTGTATTTGTGTGTGAGTGCCTGTGTGTGTCTCTGTGGTGGGGGGGTGTGCGTATCTGTGTCTGTTTGTGTCTCTGTGTGGGTGTATGTCTGTGTGTGTGGTATCTGTGAGTGTGCGTGTGTATGTGTGCATGTACATTTCTGTGTCTGTAGCCGTGTGAAGCACATCATATTTCCTTGAAACTACTTTCTTTGTCAGAGGCCACCAGCATGCTCCAGTTGCTGGAAGGTTGCCTCCATGCAATGTAACTTTCCAGCTTGATGAAAAGACTGATTCATATCGCCAATTTCGCACTAACAATTACAGAGTGTCATTATGAGTTATTGTCTTTAGTTTTAGCGTCTAAGGTCACCCTGACATCTCATGTCAAACCAATGGAAATCTTCCCATTCATTTCTCTCAGCCAATGGGGACTCTCTCCATGTAGAGTCGATGTTCGGGGTTGTCATACCATTCTTCAGCATTCCTGAAGCGGACCCTTTGGTCCATCACTAGCTGCCTGGCTGTAGGAATCTCACCATGCAGGAAGTAAATTCAAAAGTCACATGCTTCTATTCTGTCAACATGCCCAAGACACACTTGTTGGATGATTTAGGGACCCTCCATTTGAGAGGACACAGAATTCAAGAATTTGTCATGTCACCTCCAAATCTCAGCATTCTAACTGGGATACCCTCACCCACATCTCAATTCAACCCAAGAAACTCTGCATGTCTCCATACAATGGCCTTTTCACTGAAGATGGGCTCATGCCCGAAACGTCGATTCTCCTGCTCCTTGGATGCCGCCTTACCTGCTGTGCTTTTCCAGCAACACATTTTCGTCACTGACTGTCTGGCTAGTTTATATCAAAAAGGAAGGGATTGGTGTCAGTAGTCTAGGGGCTGGTTTATATCAAACAAGAGGAGATTGGTGAAAGATTTTGTGGGAATGGTTTAAATTGGACAGGGGAAGTTTGGTATCACTCTCTAGGGGACTGGTTTATATCAGACAGGGGGATTGGTGTCAGTGGATGAGGGGCTCGTTTATATCAGACAGGGGGAGATTGTTATCAGTGACTGTGGGGCTGGTTTATATCAGACAGGAGAAGATTGGTGTCAGTGACTGTGGGGCTGGTTTATATCAGACAGGAGAAGATTGGTGTCTGTGACTGTGGGGCTGGTTTATATCAGACAGAGGGAGATTGGTGTCAGTGACTGTGGGTTGGTTTATATCAGACAGTGAAGATTGGTGTCAGTGACTCTGGGGCTGGTTTATATCAGATAGGGGGAGATTGGTGTCAGTGACTGTGGGTTGGTTTATATCAGACAGGAGGAGATTGGTGTCAGTGACTGTGGGTCTGGTTTATATCAGACAGGCAGAGATTGGTGTCAGTGTCTGTGGGGCTGGTTTATATCAGACAAGGGGAGATTGGTGTCAGTGACTGTGGGGCTGGTTTATATCAGACAGGGGGAGATTGGTGTCAGGGACTGTGGGTCTGGTTTATATCAGACAGGGGGAGATTGGTGTCAGTGACTGTGGGGCTGGTTTATATCAGACAGGCAGAGATTGGTGTCAGTGTCTGTGGGGCTGGTTTATATCAGACAAGGGGAGATTGGTGTCAGTGACTGTGGGGCTGGTTTATATCAGACAGGGGGAGATTAGTGTCAGTGTCTGTGGGGTTGGTTTATATCAGACAGGGGGAGATTAGTGTCAGTGTCTGTGGGGTTGGTTAATATCAGACGGGGGAGATTGGTGTCAGTGTCTGTGGGTTGGTTTATATCAGACAGGGAGAGATTGGTGTCAGGGACTGTGGGTCTGGTTTATATCAGACAGGGGGAGATTGGTGTCAGTGACTTGTGGGGCTGGTTTATATAAGGCAAGAGGAGATTGATGACAGTGACTGTGGGGCTGGTTTATATCAGACAGGGGGAGATTGGTGTCAGTGACTGTAGAACTGGTTTATATCAGACAGGGGGAGATTGGTATCAGGGACTGTGGGGTTGGTTTATACCAGACATACAGAGATTGGTGTCAGGGACTGTGGGGCTGGTTTATATCAGGAGAAAGTGAGGTCTGCAGATGCTGGAGATCAGAGCTGAAAATGCGTTGCTGGAACAGCGCAGCAGGTCAGGCAGCATCCAGAGATCAGGAGAATCGACGTTTCGGACATAAGCCCTTCTTCAGGAATGAGGAAAGTGTGCCCAACAGGCTAAGATAAAAGGTAGGGAGGAGGGACTTGGGGGAGGGGTGTTGGAAATGTGATAGGTGGAAAGAGGTCAAGGTGAGGGTGATAGGTCAGAGTGGGGTGGGGGCGGAGAGGTCAGGAAGAAGATTGCAGGTTAGGAAGGCGGTTCTGAGTTCAAGGGATTTGACTGATACAAGGTGGGGGAAGGGGTAATAAGGAAACTGGTGAAATCCGAGTTCATCCCTTGTGGTTGGAGGGTTCCTAGGTGGAAGATGAGGCGCTCTTCCTCCAACCTGCTCCCATTATCTTGCTTCCTCTCCGTATTAGCATAGGGGTGTAAATTCCCGGTTGAAAACAGTCAAAACCCTTCAGTTTTAATCTCTTCCCATTGACACATGATCATGAAGAATCCGATAATCAGTCGCTGTAATCCATTCACTCGTTATCGCAGGACATTGACATTCACTGGGCCTTGTAAAATGATAATTGCCCATCTTAAACAATGTAATGACAATCAACCATGTGGCTGAGAGACCTTTTGTATTATTCCCATAAAAAGTCCTGCCTTTGTGTGTCGAGCAGAGATTCATGGAGAAGTGTCACCACAAGTAGACATGCGACTACTTTCAGGGACATGGAGAATCTGACGCTGCACTCCGATAATAAAGCATCTGCTGTTGTACAGAAACTTGTGTCGTCTGGATTTGTGGAACAAAATATACATTCACAGCCTCACAATTCTATATTTAAGTTTTCATTTTCAATCAGGAAGTGTCTGCTTTGCCTTCCCATATCTAACAAGCCATCAGATTTCACCTCTGCAGCCTCAGATCCTCTTTGTAGCCACAAATAAACGCTGAGTGCTGAAGAAATGTAGCAGGTCCAGAAGCATCTGCAGAGAGCGAGAACAGAGTTCAAATCCAGGTCTGACAGTGTGTCAGAATAAAGCTCAATCTTGTGCCACATTGACAATTGTTAGTGCCAACACCTCAATCAAAGTCTCTTCATTGTCCTGTTTTTTTGAATCGCAGCAGTCTGCAGTGCAGAACAAGTCCCTTCAGCCCATTGATTCTGTGCCAGTCAAAAACCACCATCAAACTATGGTAACTTCATATCTCAGCCCTCGGCCCATCACCGTGTATAAGGTAAAAACAAGGACTGCAGATGCTGGAAACCAGAGTCTAGATTAGAGTGGGCCTGGAAAAGCCCAGCAAGTCAGCTCTGCCTCACAGCGCCAGAGACCCGGGTTCAATTCCTGACTCAGGCGACTGACTGTGTGGAGTTTGCACATTCTCCCCGTGTCTGCGTGGGTTTCCTCCGGGTGCTCCAGTTTCCTCCCACAGTCCAAAGATGTGCAGGTCAGGTGAATTGGCCATGCTAAATTGCCCGTAGTGTGAGGTAAAAGGGGTAAATGTAGGGGAATGGGTAGGTTGCGCTTCGGCGGGTCAGTGTGGACTTGTTGGGCCGAAGGGCCTGTTTCCACACTGTAAGTAATCTAATCTAATTTAAAGTCAGGCAGCATCCGAGGAGCAGGAAAATTGACGTTTCGGGCAAACAGTGCAGACTACAGATTCAAAATCACCAGCAACGGTTCTCCTTCTTCAAGACCCATCACCTTGTACGTCTTGGCATTGCAAGTGCACTTCTGAATACTTCTTCAATGATTTGAGAGCTTCTGTCTGCAATACCCTTCCGGCAGTGAATTCAGTTTCTCACCACCCTCTGGGTGAAAGCCTTTTTCCTTCATTACACAGACCATGAGTGTAGGAGTTAGGGCATCATGTTGAGGTTGCACAGGCCTCTTCTAGAATACTGTGTCAAATTCTGGTCTCCCTGTTATAGGAGGGGTATTGTTAAACTGTTCAGAAAATATTTACAAGATGTTGCCAGGACTGGAGAGTTTGACTTATATGGAAAGGAGCTTGAAGTTTGAGGGACGACCTTAACAGAGGTTTACAATATAATTAGGGGCATATATAAGTTGAATTTCAGATGTATTTTCCCTCGGGTGATAGACTTCAGGGCTTGTATATGAAGAGGAAGGGATTAGAGGGATATGGACCAAGTACTGGTAAATGGGAATTGGGAAAGTTAGGATATCCAGTCAGCATGGACGAGTTGGGTCGAAGGATCCGTTTCTGTGCTGTACGTCTCTATTACTCGATGACATGGTTGAGATGTATAAAATAATGAGAGGTGTTCATAAGGTAGATAGTGAGGAAATTTTCCCCTTGGACTAGGGAGCTTATTCCCCCCTAGATTTCAGGACTAGGGGACATATTTTTAAAGTGAGAGGAGAAAGATTTAAAAGGGAAATGAGGGTCACCTTTTTCTACACAGAGAGTGGTTCGTGTGTGAATGAACTTCCAGAGGAATTAATGGATGCGGGTACAGTTCCAATGTTTAAAAGGTATTTGGACAAACAGGAAAGAATTGGAGGGATATGGGCCAGGAGCAGGCGGTGGGACTAGTTTTGTTTGGGATTATGATTAGCATTGACATGGGGGGAACCAAAAGGTCTGTTTCCATGCTGTATGAGTATATCACTGACATTCCCCTTAAGTCTCCTGCCCCTTACCTTAAATATCTGCACTGCCTTCCAGTTGACTTAACTGGTTCCTCCATCAAGGGGAATATTTCCTTACTGTGTACCCAACCAACACCTCTCATTATTTTATACATCTCAATGATGTCATAGAGTCAAACAGATGTACAACACAGAAACAGATCCTTCAGCCCAACTCGTCCATGCCGACCAGATATCCGAAATTAACCTAGTCCCATTTACCAACACTTGGCCCTCTAATCCCTTCCAATTCAAGTTCAACACCAGGTTATAGTCCAACAGGTTTATTTGGAACCACTTACTTTCGCAACGCTGCTCCTTCATCAGGTGGTGGTGGAGTTTTCTAATACCCCTCCCGATACCTTTTATATGTTACTAGCCACGTACTGGCCTGCACTTCCTCTTGCATACACGCACCGCCTGTTGCATGAAATTGTTGGCCCTTAGGACCTTGTAAATCTTTCCCCTCTCACCCTAAACCTATGCCCTCTAGTTCTGGACTACCACACCCCAGGGAAAAGACCTTGTCTATTTACTCTATCCAAGCCTCCATGAATTTATAAACGTCTGGAAGGTCACTCCTCAGCCTCCAACACTCCAGGGAAAACAGCTCCAGCCTATTCAGCCTTCCCTGTAGTTCAAACCCTCCAACCCTGGCAACATCCTTGTAAATCTTTTTTGAACCCTTTCAAATTTCACAACATCCTTTCTACAGGAATCAGAGCAGAATTGCACACAATACTCCAAAGGTGGCATAACCAATGTCCTGTACAGTCACAACATGACTTCCAAACTCCTTTACTCAATGCTCTGACCAATAAGGGAAAGCATACAAAATGCCTTCTTCACTATCCTATCTACCTGCGACTCCCCTCTCAATCTCTCTGGTCGAAGGAAAATGACCAAATCTTTCAAGTCTCTCTTCATAACCGAAACTCTCCAGCTCAGACAACATCCTTCCAAGTCTTGAGTGCTAGCATATCCCTCCCTAAATGTGGATTCCAGAAATGCAGACAACAAGCTAGCTGTCCCCGAACCAATGTTTTTGACAGTTCCGACAGAACTTCTCAGCTCAAACTCTGTGCTTCACAAGGAAAGGCGATTTTACCACCTGTCCCGATGTTTAAGTGACTGGTGGACATGTACAACAAGGTCCCTCTGATCTTCAGTGCTTCCCAGGGCCCTATAGTTCATCATGTATTCCCTTACCATGTTTGTCCTCCTATTGTCTAATTCTATCTTCCTCACTGTTTGCCAGCACACTAGTTTTCATATCATCCGTGAACTCACTGATCAATCCTCCAACTTTCAAGTGAAAGTTATTTCTATAAACCTAGAAACTGCGAGGACCCAATACTGGCCTCTGCAAGATCCCACTGGGCACAAGCTTCCAGTTACAGAAGCACATCTCAACCGTCACCCTCTGCTTCCTGCCACTCAGCCCATTGTGGATCCAATTTGCCAAATTTCCTTGGATGCCATGGGCTCTTGCCTTTGCCATCAGTGTCCCATGCAGGACCTTAGCAAAAGCCCCACTGAATTCCAAGTAGCCTACACCAAATGCATTGCTGTCACCTATATATCTGGCCACCTCTTTGATAAATTCAATTAGGTTGGTCAGATATGACCTTCCTTTAGTAAAACCACACCTACTCTTCTTGATTAACCCCTGCCTGCTCCAAGTGCAGATTCATTCTGTCCCTAAGTATTCATTCCAACAGGTTCCCCACCGTCAGACTGATTGGCCTGTAGATTCCTGGTTTCTCCCTCCTTCCTTCTTGAAGACCTTGTCACACTCGCTGTTTTAATTGATGTCTGCAGCCAAGTGTTAGGTCTCTTGTGCAGCTTGGGAAAGGTAGAAAGGAACAGTAGCAGCGTCTTTATCACTGAGCTAGGAGATCCAGGTTCAAGTCCCACCTGGTCCAGAGGAATATCATACCATCACTGTGCAAGTTGGTTGAGAAACTACCTCCAAGGTGTTTTTGATCTACCAGGAATTGTTTCCTCCTCTCCTGAAATGACTTAGTTAATCCTGAATAGACATTCCAGCAATATCTCTGCACCTGAATGGCACTATCTCTTCTCAATCTAATATTGCTTGTTCCTTCCATCCCAATCTCTTTTGGGAGCTTTACAGCATTCACTTTACCCCAGTTAAGTGAGTTTTGCAGCTTTTAAAAGCTTTCACATTTTTGTCTTTGCCAGTTTTTTTTGAAAATCAAGGACCAATCAACCTGAAATTTACTTTCTTGGATACACAATATAACCTCACACACACACACACACACACACAGGCATGGTTGAGGTTTTGATGGAGAGATGATTTCTCCCAGGACTGAACCCTGATCTCGGATGATGACCTCTGCAGGGAGACAGACATCAACTGCAAATGACTTGTTGGATCTTCCTGTGCAGCACCCCTTGCATCGACAGCATTGGTCTGTTTGGGTGCCTGCTTTTCTAAACCGTGTCCAAGCAACAAGTGATGATAGATTCATAACAGTTTCCCTCCAATCCATGTTTAAGGCATGTATTTGTGTTATTTTTCACTGAGTGTTGACCTAATCTAAAATGGGGGGTGGCTTCCATCTCAGATGACCACACCAGCATGCCTTGGGGACCCTGAGGAAATGATTAGGGAAGTGTATCTGTACCATTCCACCTTCTGCACCCTACACCGACAGATAGTGCTCCCTCAGTATCTCAGAAACCATCCCCTCAGTATGTTTACCCCCAAAGAACCTCGACAAAACATTCATGCCCTCAACACCTCAGAAAGCAAACCTGTTGCCCCCTTGGACCGTGTTCATCCCCAAACCTGTTCTCACTGTGATGACCCACAGCCTCCCCCAGGATTTGGGTCCCTAGATTGATCGTAGAATGTGGAAGCAGGCCATTCGGCCTATCAGGTTCACATTGACCATCGGCAGAGCAGCCCATTCCCCCCCCACCCATCCCTGGATTCCTTCATTTCCTCTGGCTAGTCCACCTAGCCTGTACATCTTTGGACAGTGGGTGGGAACGGGAGCACCCGGAGGCTGACACGGGGAGAATGTGCCAACTCCACACAGACAGTCGCCCGAGGCTGGAATCGAACCCGGGTGGGGTGAGGCAACACTGAGCCCCCGTGACAATCCCACCATCTCCTCCCGTTGATGACCGTTTGATGTCTATACCCGGGGAGTATCGAACTTGTCTAGCGTTTATTTAAGGAAGATTAGGGACAAGGGCAATGCCTCCACAAGCTCAAGATGCTTGGTCCCCCTCGAAAAAATATTTATATCAATTTCAAAAAGAGACTTTATTCACAAAAAAAATGTACAAACATAGTCACTAAAGTTTGGTTCTGTACAGTCTTTACAACAAGTCTTTGTCATGACATATATCCTCCCCTTGGCTGATTAACTGAGATGTTAGATCTGAGCTGTTCCTTCTGAATTAACATCACAAATTTAAATTAATAAGGATCTTTGTGTAGTGCGTGTGTTCTGTATCTATTCTCCCATGTAGCCCGCCCTCCGAATACAATACCTTACAAAGCCTTAAACCTGTTTGTTAACTTTCAGCAGAAGCAGCCTCAGGGCATTGAACACAGACTGAATTACTCAGAGACGCTTGAATCAGGTCAGATCAAATTCTCAAGCAAACAGATGGCTGGGAAAATTCAGCAGATCAGGCAGCAACAGTGAAGAGAGAGAGAGGAACAATTCGCCTTTCAAGTGACCCTTCCTCAAAACGGTCTGTTCTGAAGGAACTTTCCCGCAGAAATCACTGGATTGAAAGGTGAACTCTCTCTCTGTCTCTCTCTCCCTCTCCCTTCAGAGATGCTGCCGGACATGCTTAGCTTCTTCAGCAATCTCTGTATTGATGTTTCAGTCTCCAGTGCATCCGTACAGGTTGACATTAGTGTTGAATTCTCAAGCTTGCACTATTACAAGGATAGAATTCCTTCGCTACAAAGGAGGGTCAGTTACCTCAGCTAACAGGTTCGTGATCCCAACATTGTTGGATCACTCTCTATCATGTCTGAAATTACCATGAAGGCCCCAACTTCTCAACCTCGCCCCTCACCTGAGGGGTGTGACCCACCTGGCCTGTCTCTCTGACGAGACAGCAGCTCTCGGGTCCTCCTGGTCTATGGTAACTTTCCACTTTAAAGGGACACTCCAGTAAGAGAGCTCGGCGTGATTCAGGTCAAAATCCTGGAGTTCCCTCCCTCACATCAACGTGGGACACCAAGGACTATAGCCGGAGAATACAGCTCACACCCAACTTCCAGACAACTGGATGGTATGGTAATGTTATGCAAGTGAAATTCGAAAATAACTTTTATTACAAGGTCACGATGGATGGTCACAAAAATTGTTTCGTTACCTCTGTTCAAATCAGCATAACAGAGAACCAAAGGATGGGTTGAAACTGGCAGTGATAGCATTTCATAGGTTGGTGTTTGTTTGAGGTTGCATCGTCTCTATGAATTTTTGAGCACTTATTCAAGGGCATGCAGGTAGCTGTCAGAGGGTGTGGTGGGAACTGGTACAATTGTGACATTTAAAAGGCATCTGAATGGGTATATGAATAGGAAGGGGTTAGAGGGATATCAGCCAAGTGCTAGCAAATGGAACTAAATTAAGTTGGATATCTGGTTGGCACGAATAAGTTGGGCCGAAGGGTATGTTTCCATGCTGTGCATCTCTCTGAGTAGACTGTTGCAGAGTTTCAGACAGGGCTTGGATTGTGTCTCTCTCTCATACTTTCTCAGAATCTACAAGCGCAATGTCTCCATATTTCCACAAAACATTAAGAAATAGAAAAAAAGGTCAGAACAGAGGGAGTGCTGCACTGTCAGAGGGTCAGTTCGGATGGATTGTTGCACTGTTAGAGGGTTAGTTTGGACGGAGTGTTGCACTGTCAGAGGGTGTGCTGTACTGTCAGAGGGTCAGTAATGGGAGAGTGCTGCACTGTCAGAGGGTCAGTACTGCGGGAGTGCAACACTGTCAAAGGGTCAGTGCTGAGGGGGTGCTGCACTGTCAGAGGGTCAGTACTGAGGGAGTGCTGCACTGTCAGGGGGTCAGTACTGAGGGAGCGCCTCATTGTCAGAGTGTCAGTATTGAGGGAGCACTATTGAGGGAATGCCACCCTGTCAGAGGTTCTGTAGTGAGGGAGTGTAAAATTGGCAAAGGGTCAGTGCTGAAGGGGCGCAGCACTGTCAGAGGGTAAGTACTGAGGGAGTGCTGCACTGTCAGAGGGTCAGTACTGAGGGAGAGCTGCACTGTCAGAGGGTCAGTACTGAGGGAGTGCTGCACTGTCAGAGGGTCAGTACCGAGGGAGTGCTGCACTGTCAGAGGGTCAGTACTACGGGAGTGCTGCACTGTCAGAGGGTCAGTACTGAGGGAGTGTCACATTGTCAGATGGTCAGCACAAAGGGAGTGCTGCACTGTTAGAGGGTCAGTACTAAGGGAGTTCTTCACTGTCAGAGAGTCAGTACCGAGGGGGTTCTGCACTCTCAGAGGGTCAGTACCGAGGGAGTGCTGCACTGTCAGAGGGTCAGTACTGAGGGAGTGCTGCACTGTCAGAGGGTCAGTACTGAGGGAGTGCCGCACTGTCAGAGGGTCAGTACTGAGGGAGTGCTGCACTGTCAGAGGGTCAGCACTAAGTGAGTGCTGCACTGTCAGAGGGTCAGTACTGAGGGAGTGCTGCACTGTCAAAGGGTCAGAAGTGAGGGAACTTCACTCTGTCAGAATGTCAGCATAGATGGAGTGCTGCACTGTCAGAGGGTTAGTAATGAGTGTGTGCTGCACTGTTAGGGGGTCAGTACTATGGGAGGGCAACACAGTTAAAGTGTCAGTGCTGAAGGAGTGCAGCATTGGCAGAGGGTCAGCACTGAGGAAACACCGTACTGTCAGAGGGGCAGTACTGAGAAAGTGCTCACTCTCGGAGGGTCAATAATGAAGGAGTGCTGCACTGTTGGTTGGTCAGCAAAGAGGGAATGGCGCACTGTTGGAGCAACAGCACTGTGAGAGGTCAGTAACGAGGGAGTGTCACACTGTCAAAGGTTCAGTCCTCAGGGAATGCCACACTATCAGAGGGTCAGTACAGAGAGAGTGCTGCTCCATCAGAGGATCAGTAGTGAGGGAGTGCTACACAAACAGAGGGTCAGTACTGTGGGAGTGCTGCACTGTCAGAACATCAGTACTGAGGGAGTGTTGCACTGTCAGAAGGTCAGGCACCGAGGGAGTTCCACTATGTCAGAGGGTCTTCACTAAGTGAGTACTGCAATATCAGTGGGTCAGTACTGAGGAAAAGCTGCACTGTCAGAGGTTCATTAATGGAAGAGTGCTGCACTATCAGCGCATCATTACCAAAGGAGTGCTACATTGTCAGTGTGTCATTACTGACGGAGTGCTGCAACATGAGAGGGTCAGTATTGAGGGAGCACTCCACTGTCACAGGGTCTGTACTGAGGGAGCACTATCCTGTGAGAGAGTCAGTACCGAGGGAATGCTGCACTGTCAGAGGGTCAGCACTGAGGCATGCTGCACTGTCAGAGGGTCAGTACTGCGGCAGTGCTGCACTGTCTGAGTATCAGTTCTCGGGAAAGGCCACAGTGTCAGAGGGTCAGTAATGAGGGAGGACCGCACTGTCAGTGGGTCAGTACTGAGTGAGTGTTGTACTGTCAGAGGATAAGTACTGAGTGAGTGCTGTACTGTCAGAGGGTCAGTACAGAGGGAGTGCTGCAATGTTGTGAGGTCATACTGTGGGAGCACTGAATTGTCAGAGGATCAGTATTGAGGGAATGCCACCCTGTCAGAGTGTCTGTACTGAGAAAGTGCTGCACTGTCGGAGAGTAAGTACTGAGGGAAAGCTGCAATGTCGGAGGGTCAGGACTGATGGATTGCTGCACTATCAGAGGGTCAGCACTGAGGGAGTGCTGCACTGTCAGAGGTTCAGTACTGAGGGAGCTCTAAGCTGCTAAAGGTTCAGTACTGAGAGAGTGCTGTACTGCCAGAGTGTCAGCACAGAGGGTGTGCTGTACTGTCAGAGGGTCAGTAATGGGAGAGTGCTGCACTGTCAGAGGGTCAGTACTGCGGGAGTGCAACACTGTCAAAGGGTCAGTGCTGAGGGGGTGCTGCACTGTCAGAGGTTCAGTACTGAGGGAGCTCTAAGCTGCAAAAGGTTCAGTACTGAGAGAGTGCTGCACTGCCAGAGTGTCAGCACAGAGGAAGTGCTGTTCTGTCAGAGGGTCAGTAATGGGAGAGTGTCGCACAGTCAGAGGGTCATTATGCAGTGAGCACTCCACTGTCAGAGGGTCATTATTGAGGGAGCACCACTCTGTGTAGAATGAGTACTAAGTTAATGTTGCTGTCGGAGGATCAGTATTGAGGGATACCTGCACTGTCAGAGGATCAGTACTGGGGGCACGCAACACTGCCGAACCGTCAGTACTGAGGGAATGCTGCACTGTCAAAGGGTCAGAAAAAATTGAGCGCTGCACTGTTCCAAGGTCATTACTGTGGGAGCACAATACTATCGGAGCGTCAGGACTGAGGGAGCACTACATTGTCAGAGGAACAGTATTGAAGGAATGCCACCCTGTCAGAGGTTCTGTAAGTGAGGAAGTGCTGCATTGTTAGAGGGTCAGTACTGCGGAGGTGCAACACTGTCAAAGGGTCAGTGCTGAGGGGGTGCTGCACTGTCAGAGGGTAAGGACTGAGGGTCTGCTGCACTGTCAGGGGTCAGTACTGAGGGAGCGCCTCATTGTCAGAGCGTCAGTATTGAGGGAGCACTATTGAGGGATTGCCACCCTGTGAGAGGTTCTGTAGTGAGGGAGTGTAAAATTGGCAAAGGGTCAGTGCTGAGGGGGCGCAGCACTGTCAGAGGGTCAGTACTGAGGGAGTGCTGCACTGTCAGAGGGTCAATACTGAGGGAGTTCTGCACTGTCAGAAGGTCGGTACCGAGGGAGATCTGCACTGTCAGAGGGTCAGTACTAAGGAAGTGCTGCATTGTCAGATGGTCAGTATTAAGGGAGTTCTGCACTGTCAGAGAGTCAGTGCTGAAGGAGTGCTGCATTGTCAGAGGGCAGTATTGAGGCAGTGCTGCACTGTCAGAGGGTCAGACTGAGGGTGTGCTGCATTGTCCGAGGGAGAGTACTGACGAAATGCCTCATTGTCGGAGATTCAGAACTGAGGGAGTGCTGCACTATCAGAGGCTCAGAACTGAGGGAGTGTTATACTCTCAGAGGGTCAGTCCTGAGGCAGCACCACACTGTCAGTGGGTAAGTACTGAGGGAGCACCACACTGTGAGAGAGTCCATACTGAGGGAGCACCACACTGTCAGGGGGTCAGCGCTGGGTGAATTCTGCACTGTGAGTGGGTCAGTACTGAGGGAGTGTCGCATTGTCTGAGAATCAGTACTGAGGGAGAGCTACACTGTGAGAGGGTCAGTACTGGGAGTGTGCTGCATTGCCAGAGGGTCAGTGCCAATGGCACACCACACCGTCGGAGGTTCAGATTTGAGGGAGTGCTCATTCTGCGAGAGCCAACGTGAAGGAGCGCCACACTGTCAGTACTGAGGTAATGCCACATTGTCCGAAGTTTAGTCTGGAGGGAGTGCCGCGCTGTCAGGGGTTCAGTACTGAGGGAGTGCTGCACTGTCAGAGGGTCAGGACTGAGGGAGCGCTGCACTGTCAGAGGATCAGTACTGAATGAGCGCTGCACCGTCAATGGGTCAGTACAGAAAGAGTGCTGCACTGTCAGAGGGTCAGTACTGAGTGAGTGCTGCACTGTCAGAGGGTCAGTACTGAGGAAGTGCTGCACTGTCAGAGGGTCAGTACTGAGGGAGTGCTGCACTGTCAGAGGGTCAGTACTGAGGAAGTGTTGCACTGTCAGATGGTCAGTACTGAGGGAGCGCTGCACCGCCAAAGGGTCATTACTGAGGGAGTGCTACACTGTCAGAGGGTCAGTACTGAGGGAGCGCTGCAGCGTCAATGGGTCAGTACTGAAGGAGTGCTGCACTGTCAGCGGGTCAGTATTGAGTTAGTGCTGCACTGTGAGAGGGTCAGTACTGAGGGAGTGCTGCACTGTCAGAGGGTCAGTGCTGAAGGAGTGCTGCATTGTCAGAGGGTCAGTACTGAGGCAGTGCTGCACTGTCAGAGGGTCAGACTAAGGGTGTGCTGCATTGTCCAAGGGAGAGTACTGACGAAATGCCTCATTGTCGGAGATTCAGAACTGAGGGAGTGCTGCACTATCAGAGGCTCAGTACTGAGGGAGCGCCTCGTTGTCAGAGCGTCAGTATTGAGGGAGCACTATTGAGGGAATGCCACCCTGTCAGAGGTTCTGTAGTGAGGGAGTGTAAAATTGGCAAAGGGTCAGTGCTGAGGGGGCGCAGCACTGTCAGAGGGTCAGTACTGAGGGAGTGCCGCACTGTCAGAGGGTCAATACTGAGGGAGTTCTGCACTGTCAGAGGGTCAGTACCGAGGGAGATCTGCACTGTCAGAGGGTCAGTACTAAGGGAGTGCTGCACTGTCAGAGGGTCAGTACTAGGGGAGTTCTGCACTGTCAGAGGGTCAGTACCGAGGGAGTGCTGCACTGTCAGAGGGTCAGTACTGAGGGAGTGCCGCACTGTCAGAGGGTCAGTCCTGAGGAAGTGTTGCATTGTCAGATGGTCAGTACTGAGGGAGCGCTGCACCGTCAAATGGTCATTACTGAGGGAGTGCTACACTGTCAGAGGGTCAGTACTGAGGGGGCGCTGCAGCGTCAATGGGTCAGTACTGAGGGAGTGCTGCACTGTCAGATGGTCAGTAATGAGGAAGTGTTGCACTGTCAGATGGTCAGTACTGAGGAAGTGTTGCACTGAAAGATGGTCAGTACTGAGGGAGCTCTGCACCGTCAAAGGGTCAATACTGAGGGAGTGCTGCACTGTCATAGGGTCAGTACTGAGGAAGTGTTGCATTGTCAGATGGTCAGTACTGAGGGAGCGCTGCACCGTCAAAGGGTCATCACTGAGGGAGTGCTACACTGTCAGAGGGTCAGTACTGAGGGAGTGCTGCACTGTCAGCGGGTCAGTACTGAGTTAGTGCTCCACTGTGAGAGGGTCAGTACTGAGGGAGTGCTGCATTGTCAGAGGGCAGTACTGCGGCGGTGCTGCACTGTCAGAGGGTCAGTACTGAGGGAGTGCCGCACTGTCAGAGGGTCAGTACTGAGGGAGTGCTGCACTGTCAGAGGGTCAGCACTAAGGGAGTGCTGCACTGTGAGAGGGTCAGTACTGAGGGAGTGCTGCACTGTCGGTGGGTCAGAAGTGAGGGAACTCCACACTGTCAGAATGTCAGCATAGATGGAGTGCTGCACTGTCAGAGGGTTAGTACTGAGTGTGTGCTGCACTGTTAGGGGGTCAGTACTATGGGAGGGCAACACAGTTAAAGTGTCAGTGCTGAAGGAGTGTTGCAATGGCAGAGGGTCAGCACTGAGGAAACACCGTACTGTCAGAGGGGCAGTACTGAGAAAGTGCTCACTCTCGGTGGGTCAATAATGAAGGAGTGCTGCACTGTTGGTTGGTCAGCAAAGAGGGAATGGCGCACTGTTGGAGCAACAGCACTGTGAGAGGTCAGTAACGAGGGAGTGTCACATTGTCAAAGGTTCAGTCCTCAGGGAATGCCACACTATCAGAGGGTCAGTACAGAGAGAGTGCTGCACCATCAGAGGATCAGTAGTGAGGGAGTGCTACACAAACAGAGGGTCAGTACTGTGGGAGTGCTGCACTGTCAGAACATCAGTACTGAGGGAGTGTTGCACTGTCAGAAGGTCAGGCACCGAGGGAGTTCCACTATGTCAGAGGGTCTTCACTAAGTGAGTACTGCAATATCAGTGGGTCAGTACTGAGGAAAAGCTGCACTGTCAGAGGTTCATTAATGGAAGAGTGCTGCACTATCAGCGCGTCATTACCAAAGGAGTGCTACATTGTCAGAGGGTCATTACTGACGGAGTGCTGCAACATGAGAGGGTCAGTAGTGAGGGAGCTCTACACAAACAGAGGGTCAGTACTGTGGGAGTGCTGCACTGTCAGAACATCAGTACTGAGAGAATGCTGCACTGTCAGAATGTCAGTACTGAGAAAATGCTGCACTGTCAGAGTATCAGTGCTTAGGGAATGCCGCACTGTCAGAAGGTCAGGCACTGAGGGAGTTCCACAATGTCAGAAGGTCTTCACAGAGTGACTACTGCAATATCAATGGGTCAGTACTGAGGAAAACCTGCACTGTCAGAGGTTCATTAATGGAAGAGTGCTGCTCCACCAGCAGGTCATTACCAAGGGAGTGCTACAATGTCAGAGGGTCATTACTGACGGAATGCTGCAACATGAGAGGGTCAGTATTGAGGGAGCACTCCACTGTCAGAGGGTCTGTACTGAGGGAGCACTATACTGAGAGAGTCAGTGCCGAAGAAGTGCTGCACTGTCAGAGGGTCAGTACTGAGGCAGTGCTGCACTGTCAGAGGGTCAGTACTACGGCAGTGCTGCACTGTCTGAGTATCAGTCCCAGGGAAAGGCCACACTGTCAGAGGGTCAGTAATAAGGAAGAACCGCACTGTCAGTGGGTCAGTACTGATGGAGTGCTGCACTGTCAGAGGATCAGTCTTGAGGGCCCGCTACACTGTCAGACGGTCAGTACAAAACGAGCACTGCACTGTTGGAGGCTCATTATTAAGGGAAGACAGCACTGTTGGAGCATCAGTACTGAGGAAGTGCTGCACTGCCAGAGTGTCAGTACTGAGAGAGTGTTACACTGTTAGGGAGTCAGTACTGAGGGAGCACCTCATTGTCAGAGGGTCAGTACTGAGGATTGCAACACTGTCAACGGGTCAGTGGTGAGGGAGTGCTGCACTGTCAGAGGTTCATTACTGAGGGAGTGCTTCACTGTCGGGTGCAGGACTGTGGGAGTGCCACACTGTCATAGTGTCAGCATAGATGGAGTACTGCATTGTCAGAGGGTCAGTACTGAGGGAGTGCTGCACTGTCAGAGGGTCTGTACTGAGGGAGTGCTGCATTGCCAGAGGGTCAGTGCCAAAGGAGTTTCAGAACTGAGGGAGTGTTCACTCTGCGAGAGCAAACGTGACGGAGCGCCACGCTGTCAGTACTGAGGTAATGCCACACTGTCCGAAGTTTAGTCTGGAGGGAGTGCCGCGCTGTCAGGGGCTCAGTACTGCACTGTCAGAGGGTCGGTATGGAGTGAGTGATGTGCTGTCAGAGGGTCAGTACTTTTGGGAGTGCTGCACTGTCACAGGGTCTGTACCAAAGGAGTGTCACACTGTCAGAGGGTCAGTCCTGAGGGAGTGCCACACTGTCGGAGGGTCTGTACTGATGGAGCGCTGCACTGTCAGAAGATCAGTACTGAGGGTGCGCTATATTGTCAGAGGGTCAGTACTAAGCGAGCGCTACACTGTCAGAGGGTCATTACCGAGGGAGCACCACACTGTGGAGAGTGATTACTGAGTGAATGATGCACTGTCAGAGGGTCAGTACTGAGGGAGTGCTGCACTGTCTGAGTGTCAGTCCTAGGGGAAGGCCACACACTCAAAACGTCAGTAATGTGGGAGTAACACACTGTCGGTGGGTCAGTAGTGAGGGAATACCGCATTGTCAGAGGATCAGTCATGAGGGCGTTCTACACTGAGAGACGGTCAGTACAAAACGAGCACTGCACTGTTGAAGGGTCATTACTGAGGGAGAACAACACTGTCGGAGAGTCAATGCTGAAGGAGTGCTACACTGTCAGAGGAGAAAGTGAGATCTGCAGATGATGGAGATCAGAGCTGGAAATGTGTTGCTGGAAAAGCGCAGCAGGTCAGGCAGCATCCACAGAACAGGAGAATCGACGTTTCGGGCATAAGCCCTTCTTCAGGGCTTATGCCCTTCTTCAGGGCTTACTGACCCTCTACACTGTCAGAGGGTCAGTACTGAGGGAGTGCTGCACTGTCGGAGAGTCAATGCTGAAGGAGTGCTACACTGTCAGAGGGTCAGTACTGAGGGAGTGGTGCATTGTCGGAGAGTCAATGCTGAAGGAGTGCTACACTGTCAGAGGGTCAGTACTGAGGGAGTGCTGCACTGTCAGAGGGTCAGCCCTGAGGGAGTGCTGCACTGTCAAAGGGTCAGTACTGACGGTGTGCTGCACTGTCAGAGGGTCAGTACTGACGGTGTGCTGCACTGTCAGAGGATCAGTACTGAGGGAGTGCTGCATTGGCCGAGCTGACGAAATGGGCGAGAGCCGCACTGTCTGGTTTTTGTACTGAGGGAGGGCTGTAATGTCAGGAGTTTAGTTCTGAGGCAGGGCCACACTGTCAGGAGTTCAGTTCTGAGCGAGGGCCACACTGTCAGGAGATTTGATCTGAGGGAGAGCCGCCCTGTCAGGAGTTTAGTACTGAGGGAGGGCCGCACTGTCAGGGGTTTAGTACTGAGGGAGGTTCGCCCTGTCAGGAGTTTAGTTCTGAGGGAGGGCCACACTGTCAGGAGTTTATTACTGGGGGAGGGCCACACTGTCAGGACAAAAGTTCTGAGGGAGGGCCGTCCTGTCAGAAGTTTAGTTCTGAGGGAGGGCCACACTGTCAGGAGTTTATTACTGGGGGAGGGCCACACTGTCAGGACAAAAGTTCTGAGGGAGGGCCGTCCTGTCTGGACTTTCCTACTGAGGGAGCGCCGCACTGTCAGGAGTTTAGTACTGAGGGAGGGCCGCACTGTCAAGTGTTTTGTACTGAGGGAGGGCCTCACTATCAGCAGATTAGTTCTGAGTGAGGGCCACACTGTCAGGAGTTTATTGCTGAGGGAGGACCACACTGTCAGGAGTTTAGTACTGATTTAGGGCCACACTGTCAGGACTTTAGTACTGAGGGAGTGCCGCACTGTCAGGATTTTAGTACTGATGGAGGGCCGCACTGTCAGAAGTTTAGTTCTGAGGGAGGGCCACACTGTCAGGAGTTTATTACTGGGGGAGGGCCACACTGTCAGGACAAAAGTTCTGAGGGAGGGCCGTCCTGTCAGAAGTTTAGTTCTGAGGGAGGGCCACACTGTCAGGAGTTTATTACTGGGGGAGGGCCACACTGTCAGGAAAAAAGTTCTGAGGGAGGGCCGCCCTGTCAGGAGTTTAGTACTGAGGGAGGGCCACACTGTCAGGACAAAAGTTCTGAGGGAGGGCCGTCCTGTCAGAAGTTTAGTTCTGAGGGAGGGCCACACTGTCAGGAGTTTATTACTGGGGGAGGGCCACACTGTCAGGACAAAAGTTCTGAGGGAGGGCCGCCCTGTCTGGACTTTCCTACTGAGGGAGGGCCGCACTGTCAGGAGTTTAGTACTGAGGGAGGGCCGCACTGTCAAGTGTTTTGTACTGAGGGAGGGCCGCACTGTCAGGAGTTTAGTACTGAGGGAGGGCCGCACTGTCAAGTGTTTTGTACTGAGGGAGGGCCTCACTATCAGCAGATTAGTTCTGAGTGAGGGCCACACTGTCAGGAGTTTATTGCTGAGGGAGGACCACACTGTCAGGAGTTTAGTACTGATTTAAGGCCGCACTGTCAGGACTTTAGTACTGAGGGAGTGCCGCACTGTCAGGATTTTAGTACTGATGGAGGGCCGCACTGTCAGGAGTTTAGTTCTGAGGGTGGGCGGCAGTGTCAGGAGTTTAGTTCTGAGGGAGTGCCGCAGTGTCAGGAGTTTAGTTCTGAGGGAAGGCCGCACTGTCAAGAGTTTAGTACAGAGGGACGGCCGACCTGTCAGGAGTTTAGTTCTGAGGCAGGGCCACACTGTCAGGAGTTCAGTTCTGAGGGAAGGCCGCACTCTCAGGAGTTTAGTACAGAGGGAGGGCCGCAATGTCAGGTGTTTAGATCGGATGGAGGGCCACACTGTCAGGAGTTTAATCTGGATGGAGGGCCGATCTGTCAGGAGTTTAGTTCTGAGGCAGGGCCACACTGTCAGGAGTTCAGTTCTAAGCGAGGGTCGCACTGTCAGGAGATTAGTACTGAGGGAGGGCCGCACTGTCAGGACAAAAGTTCTGAAGGAGGGCCGCCCTGTCAGGAGTTTAGTTCTGAGTGAGGGCCGCACTGTCAGGAGTTTAGTTCTGAGAGAGGGCCGCACTGTCAGGTGTTTAGTACTGAGGAAGGACGCACTGTCAGGCGTTTGGTATTGAGGGAGGGCCGCAATGTCAGGAGTTTAGTTCTGAGGTAGGGTCACAATGTCAGGAGTTAGATACTGAGGGAGTGCCGCACTGTCAGGAGTTCAGTTCTGAGGGAGGGCCGCACTGTCAGGAGTTTAGTACTGATTTAGGGCCGCACTGTCAGGACTTTAGTACTGAGGGAGTGCCGCACTGTCAGGATTTTAGTACTGATGGAGGGCCACACTGTCAGGACTTTAGTACTGAGGGAGGGCCGCAATGTCAGAAGTTTAGTTCTGAGGGAGGTCCACACTGTCAGGAGTTTAGTTCTGAGGGAGGTCTGCACCGTCAAGAGATTAGTAGTGAGGGAATGCCGCAGTGTCAGGAGTTTAGTTCTGAGGGAGGGCCGCAATGTCAGAAGTTTAGTTCAGACGGAGGGACGCGTTTACAGGTGTTTAGTTCTGAGCGAGGGCCGCACTGTCAGGAGTTTAGTACAGAGGGAGGTCCGCACTGTCAGGAGTTTAGTTCTGAGCGAGGGCCGCACTGTCAGGTTTTTGTTACTGAGGGAGGGCTGAAATGTCAGGAGTTTAGTTCTGAGGGTGGGCCGCACTGTCAGGTTTTTGGTACTGAGCGAGGGCTGTAATGTCAGGAGTTTAGTTCTGAGGGAGGGCCACACTGTCAGGAGTTTAGTTCTGAGGGAGGGCCACACTGTCAGGAGTTCAGTTCTGAGGGAGGGCCACACTGTCAGGAGTTTAGATCTGATGGAGGGCCACACTGTCAGGAGCATAGTGCTGAGGGAGGGCCGCAGTGTCAGGAGATTAGGTCTGTGGGAGGGCCGCCCTGTCAGGAGTTTAGATCTGATGGAGGGCCGCACTGTCAGGAGCTTAGTACTGAGGGAGGGCCGCAGTGTCAGGAATTTAGTTCTGAGGGAAGGCCGCCCTGTCAGGAGTTTAGTACTGAGGGAGGGCCACACTGTCAGGTATTTGTTCTGAGGGAGGGCCGACCTGTCAGGAGTTTAGTTCTGTGGGAGGGCCACACTGTCAGGAGTTTAATTCTGAGAGAGGGCCGCACTGTCAGGTGTTTAGTACTGAGGAAGGACGCACTGTCAGGCGTTTGGTATTGAGGGAGGGCCGCAATGTCAGGAGTTTAGTTCTGAGGTAGGGTCACAATGTGAGGAGTTAGATACTGAGGGAGTGCCGCACTGTCAGGAGTTCAGTTCTGAGGGAGGGCCGCACTGTCAGGAGTTTAGTACTGAGGGAAGGCCGCACTATCAGTAGTTTAGTACTGAGGGAGGGCCGCACTGTCAAGTGTTTAGTACTGAGGGAAGGCCGCACTATCAGGCGTTTAGTACTGAGGGAGGGCCGCACTTTCAGGAGTTTACTACTGAGGGAAGGCCGCACTGTCAGGTGTTTAGTACTGAGGGAGAGCCGCACTGTCAGGTGTTTAGTACTGAGGGAGGGGTGCACCGTCAGGATTTTAGTTGTGAGGGACGGCCACACTGTCAGGAGTTTAGTTCTAAGGGAGGACCGCACTGTCAGGAGTTTAGTACAGAGTGAGGGCCGCACTGTCAAGTATTTTAGTTCTGATGTAGGGCTACACTGTCAGGATTTTAGTTGTGAGGGACGGCCACACTGTCAGGAGTTTAGTACTGAGGGAGGGCCGCACTGTCAGTATTTTAGTTCTGATGTAGGGCTACACTGTCAGGATTTTAGTTGTGAGGGACGGCCACACTGTCAGGAGTTTAGTACTGAGGGAGGGCCGCACTGTCAGGAGTTTAGTACTGAGGGAGGGCCACACTGTCAGGCGTTTAGTACTGAGGGAGGGCAGCACTGTCAGCATTTTAGTTCTGAGGGAGGGCCACACTGTCAGTATTTTAGTTCTAAGGGAGGGCCACACTGTCAGGAGTTTAGTTCTGAGGTAGGGCCGCAGTGTCAGGAGTTTAGTACAGAGGGAGGGCCGCACTGTCAGGAGTTTAGTACTGAGGGAGGGGTGCACCGTCAGGATTTTAGTTGTGAGGGACGGCCACACTGTCAGGAGTTTAGTTCTAAGGGAGGACCGCACTGTCAGGAGTTTAGTACAGAGTGAGGGCCGCACTGTCAAGTATTTTAGTTCTGATGTAGGGCTACACTGTCAGGATTTTAGTTGTGAGGGACGGCCACACTGTCAGGAGTTTAGTACTGAGGGAGGGCCGCACTGTCAGTATTTTAGTTCTGATGTAGGGCTACACTGTCAGGATTTTAGTTGTGAGGGACGGCCACACTGTCAGGAGTTTAGTACTGAGGGAGGGCCGCACTGTCAGGAGTTTAGTACTGAGGGAGGGCCACACTGTCAGGCGTTTAGTACTGAGGGAGGGCAGCACTGTCAGCATTTTAGTTCTGAGGGAGGGCCACACTGTCAGTATTTTAGTTCTAAGGGAGGGCCACACTGTCAGGAGTTTATTTCTGAGGGAGGGCCGCAGTCTCAGGATTTTAGTTCTGAGGGAGTGCTGCACTGTCAGTAGTTTAGTTCTGAGGGAGGGACGCACTGTCAGGAGTTTAGTACTGAGGGAGGGCCGCACTGTCAGGAGTTTAGTTATTAGTGAGGGCCGCACTGACAGGTGTTTAGTACTGAGGGAGTGCCGCACTGTCAGGAGTTGAGTACGGAGGGAGGGCCGCACTGTCAGGTGTTTAGTGCTGAGGGAGTGCCGCACTCTCAGGTGCTTAGTACTGAGGGAGGGCCGCACTGTCAAGAGTTTAGTACTGAGGGAAGGCCGCACTATCAGGAGTTCAGAAATGAGGGAGGGCTGCAGTGTCAGGCGTTTAGTACTGAGGGAGGACCGCACTGTCAGGAGTTTAATTGTGAGGGAGGGCCACACTGTCAGGAGTTTAGTTCTGAGGTAGGGCCGCAGTGTCAGGAGTTTAGTACAGAGGGAGGGCTGCACTGTCAGGTGTTTAGTACTGAGGGAGGGCCACACTGTCAGGAGTTTAGTTGTGAGGGAGGGCCACACTGTCAGGAGTTTAATTCTGAGAGAGGGCCGCACTGTCAGGTGTTTAGTACTGAGGAAGGACGCACTGTCAAGCGTTTGGTATTGAGGGAGGGCCGCAATGTCAGGAGTTTAGTTCTGAGGTAGGGTCACAATGTCAGGAGTTAGATACTGAGGGAGTGCCGCACTGTCAGGAGTTCAGTTCTGATGTAGGGCTACACTGTCAGGATTTTAGTTTTGAGGGAAGGCCGCACTATCAGTAGTTTAGTACTGAGGGAGTGCCGCACTGTCAGGAGTTCAGTTCTGAGGGAGGGCCGCACTGTCAGGAGTTTAGTACTGAGGGAAGGCCGCACTATCAGTAGTTTAGTACTGAGGGAGTGCCGCACTGTCAGGAGTTCAGTTCTGAGGGAGGGCCGCACTGTCAGGAGTTTATTGCTGAGGGAGGACCACACTGTCAGGAGTTTAGTACTGATTTAGGGCCGCACTGTCAGGACTTTAGTACTGAGGGAGTGCCGCACTGTCAGGATTTTAGTACTGATGGAGGGCCGCACTGTCAGAAGTTTAGTTCTGAGGGAGGGCCACACTGTCTGGAGTTTATTACTGGGGGAGGGCCACACTGTCAGGACAAAAGTTCTGAGGGAGGGCCGCCCTGTCTGGACTTTCCTACTGAGGGAGGGCCGCACTGTCAGGAGTTTAGTACTGAGGGAGGGCCGCACTGTCAAGTGTTTTGTACTGAGAGAGGGCCTCACTATCAGCAGATTAGTTCTGAGTGAGGGCCACACTGTCAGGAGTTTATTGCTGAGGGAGGACCACACTGTCAGGAGTTTAGTACTGATTTAGGGCCGCACTGTCAGGACTTTAGTACTGAGGGAGTGCCGCACTGTCAGGATTTTAGTACTGATGGAGGGCCGCACTGTCAGGAGTTTAGTTCTGAGGGTGGGCGGCAGTGTCAGGAGTTTAGTTCTGAGGGAGTGCCGCAGTGTCAGGAGTTTAGTTCTGAGGGAAGGCCGCACTGTCAAGAGTTTAGTACAGAGGGACGGCCGACCTGTCAGGAGTTTAGTTCTGAGGCAGGGCCACACTGTCAGGAGTTCAGTTCTGAGGGAAGGCCGCACTCTCAGGATTTTAGTACAGAGGGAGGGCCGCAATGTCAGGTGTTTAGATCGGATGGAGGGCCACACTGTCAGGAGTTTAATCTGGATGGAGGGCCGATCTGTCAGGAGTTTAGTTC